>NW_013652420.1:15000-52500 GCF_000499385.1 Eimeria necatrix
CGGCCGGGTGTGCCGACAGCTGCTGCGTTTCGGCTAAAATGGATTTATTTGTCCATTTATTTATCAAATTTATTTATTTATTTATTTATTCATTTATTTATTTATTTATTTTATTTCAATTTAATTCAATTTAAACCATTTTAGCTCCTAATTTGCCCCAAAGAGCCCTTGGGAGGCTTTGCTGCGCCGCCGCGGTGTCGGCGCAGCACCGCAGCCTCGGTCTACTGGGTTTTTAAAATGAATTTCCGCCATTTGTTTATTTATTTGCAAATATTCTTTTTTTATTTATTTAAATTTAAAAATAAATTACAAATTTAAAGCAAAATGCGCCGTTTTATCCCAGCTGCAGCAGACGCAGCAGCAGCGCACGCAGCAGCAGCAGCCTCGCTGCAGCAGCAGCTCACGAGGCTGCTGCTGCTGCTCCTTGCTGCTGCAGCAGCAAAGAGCCACCCAGGCAGCAAACAATGCTGCTTGTTCTTCTGCTGCTAGCGCTCTCCCTACAGCAGTCTCGCGAGTCGCTGCAGCAGCTCACGAGGCTGCTGCTGCTGCTGCCGCTGCTGCTGCTGCTGCTTGCTGCTGCAGCAGCAGCAAAGAAGAAACGTGGCTGCCGCCAAGGTTGCTTCTGCTTCTGCTGGAGCGCAGCAAGACAGGAGCAGCAGCGGCTGTGGGGCCCCACACGCCCCAAAAACCAGCAGCAGATTCGGTTTGCTGCTGCTGCTGCTAGCGTAGAGCAAACTACATGTGCTGCCTGTAGGCCATTTGCTGCTGCTGCCGCTGCTGCTGCTGCTGCTGCCGCTGCTGCTGCTGCTGCTGCCGTTGCTGCTGCTGCTGCTGCCGCTGCTGCTGCTGCCGCTGCTGCTGCTGCTGCTGCTCCTGCGGCAGCGAACACTTCGCCTGCACGAAACCTAAACCTTAATCCCAAGCCCTAAACCCTAAACCCTAAACCCTAAACCCTAAACCCTAGCTAACAAAACGACTTTTGCTGCTTCAAAACAAATGGACAAAGTTGTACAACTCTAATCCCTATTGAAACAATAAAAGCAAATAGACAAGATGAAGGGGTAAACGCGCCCGCGCAGCTGCTGCAGCAGCAACAGCTGCTGCTGCAGCAGCTACTCTTGCTGCTGCAGCAGCTACTCTTGCTGCTGCAGCAGCTACTCTTGCTGCTGCAGCAGCTACTCTTGCTGCAGCAGCAGCTGCTCTTGCTGCTGCGGCAGCAGCTGCTCTTGCTGCTGCGGCAGCAGCTGCTGCTTCTGGCGCAGTTGCATCTTTTGCGCCTGCTGCTGCTGCTGCTGCAGCTGCTGCTGCTGCAGCAGCAGCGGCTCAAGACGACAAACAGATGTGCTGCTGATAAGAGGGAGAAAGCAGCAGCAGCAAAAACTAAACTTGCTCTTGCTGCTGCGCACTCAGCAGCAAACAAGGGGCCCCACACGGCGAAGCAGCAGCAGCCGAACTCTGGCCCCCAGAAAGCCCCCCAGGGCTCATAAGTTCCCCCTGACGCAGCAGCAGCAGCAGCAGCAGCAGCAGCAGCAGCAGAGCAGCAGCAGCAGGGCAAAATGCAGTGTCTGCAACGTCAAGCTTTGCTGCGCCAGTGTGCTGCATCTGCAGCAGAACGCAACTGAAAGTGTGTAATAAACGCTTGCTGCTGCTGCTGCTGCTGCTGCTGCTGCTGCTGCTGCGACTGCTGCTGCTTTGGCTGCAGCAGCTCCACCAGCAGCAGTTTGCTGCAACTTTAATTTAACTTCTGATCAGCAGCAAAAGGAAGAAAACTGCTCACTGCTTTGAGAAGGGTTTGCTGCAGCCGAGGCAGCAGCAGCGGCTGCTGCTGCAGCACCGCAGTGCGAAGCTGCAGCAGCAAACGCAGCAAAGGCTGCAGCACAAGCGCATGCTTGCAGTGCCCAGCAGCAGAAAAGAAATGCAGCAGCAGCAACCATACCAGCAGCAGCAGCATCGGCAATAGGAGCAGCAAACGCAGCAGCAGCAGCAGCAGCAGCAGCAGCGGCAGCAGGAACAACAGCAGCAGCAAATACCTGGGCCAGTGCTGCTGCTTGCACCTGCAGCTCTTGTGTCGCCTCTCGCTGCTCTCGCAGCGCGGCCTCCTGCCCAGTGCCATCTGCTGCTGCTGCTGCTGCTGCTGCTGCTGCTGCTGCTGCTGCTGCTGCTGCTACGTGCTTCTCCAGCAGCAGCACTGCTGCCTCCAGGCGGCCCTGCAGCAGCAGCTGCGGCAGACGGGCCAGTCCACCTCCTTCTTCGTCGAGTTTGTCTTGCAGAAATGCCAGCTAAAGCAGCAGCAGCAGCAGCAGCAGCAACAGCAGCAGCAACAGCAGCAGCAGCAGCAGCATAGCAGCAAACCCGTGCAGCACACACAAGGGAACACTTAGCTTAGCTGGGCGTCTCAACAACAAGCGAAGCCACAACAGCAGCAGCAGCAGCAGCAGCAACAGAAGCAGCAACAGCAGCAGCAGTGGAAGCAGCAGCAGCAGGAGCAGCAGCAAAAGGTGGCCCCAGTGGCACTCCGTGTAACTCAGGCTCTGTGTCTCAAAGTAACATTCATATGGCTGCAGCAAAACTGTAGGTTTGCTGCAGGCTGCTGTTGCTGCTGCTGCTGCTGTTGCTGCTGCTGCTGCTGCTGCTGCTGCTATGCCACGTACGACTTGGGCAGGTATTCGCTGAGGCCCCAAAAGAACAGCAAGAGACTGCAGCTGCTGCTGCAGCGCTGCGAAAAGTCGCTGGGCCTTTGCACGCTCTGCTGCTGCTGCTGCTGCTGCTGCTGGTCCTGCTGCTGCTGCAGCAGCAGCTCCTTTGAGCCCCACAAGAGCTGCATCTTTTGCTGCCAAAAGCTTCCAGTGCCTCTCTAGGTGCAGCAGCAACTCATCCCATCGGCTGCGCTGTTGTTTCCCTTGCTGCTGCTGCTGCTGCTGCTTCTGCTGCTGCTGCTGCTGCTGCTTCTGCTGCTGCTGCTGTGCCGCCTCGCCCTGAAAGCACAGCAGCACAGCAGCGGCTTGAAAGTAGGAAACAGCTTTCAGTAGTGCTGGTATGGTGCTGCCGCCGCTGCCGCCGCTGCTGCTGCTGCTGTTGCTGCTGCTGCTGCTGCTGCAGGTGCTGCTGCTGCTGCCTACTTTTGCTGTGGATCTCAGAGCACAGTAAATAAAGGCGTGGAAAGCCCCCAAAGGGTTCAGTGAGCAGCAGCAGCAAAGACGAACAGCTGCTGCGAGCTCTCCAAGGAATGCCTGCAGCAGCAGCAACCCATAGCAGCAGCAGCAGCAACCGCAGCAGCAGCCGCAGCAGCAGCAAAACAAGACCTCAAAGAACCACACGAGCAGAGGGGCGAGCTGGAGCTGCGGCAGCAAATGAAAGCAGCAAGCTGCAGCAACCTGACAATCAAAGAACGGCAGCACTGAAAGTTTGCAGGCTGCTGCTGCTGTTGCAATTTAGGCTGCTGCTGCTGCTGCTGCTGCTGCTGCTGCTGCTGCTGCTGCCGCTGTTGCTTACAAGGCGAGCTGCTGTCTCTGCTGCAGGCAGCAGCGGCGAATAGGCTGCTTCGTCAACTGAGGCTAGAAGGCATTGAGCCCTGCAGCAGCAAAAGCAGCAGCAGCAGCAGCAGCAGCTCCTGTTGTACCTAGGGGTACTTTGCGGAGAGGCGCACTTGTAAAAAGCAGCAGCAGCAGCAGCAGCACAACAGCAGAGGCAGCAGCACGAGCAGAACAAGCCTTAACAGTACCCGAAGCAGCAAAAACGCAAGCAACACAACACAGCAGCAACAGCAGCAGCAGCAGCAGCAGCAGCAGCAGCAGCAGCGTGGCCCACTGCGCAAGAGCTGATATCTGCAGCGCCTCTGAGGCGGAGACTGTGCGGCTTTGCTGCTGCTGCTGCTCCTCCACCAGCGGCAGCTGCAGCTCTTCTTCCTCGCTGCATGCAGTGACGTCAGAAGCCTGCATGCAGCAGCAGCAGCAGCAGCAGCAGCAGCAGATATGGCTAGCTGCCGCAGCAGCAGCAAAGGCGGCAGCTGCGTTACAGCTGCCACAGTGCAGCTTGCAGCTGCCTGCTGTCTTACATCAGACGTCGGAGGTTGCTGCTCTTCACTGAGATCCGTCTGTTGCTGCTGCTGCTGCTGCAGCTGCTGCTGCTGCAGCAGCTGCTGCTGCAGCAGCTGCTGCTGCTCCTGTTGCTGAAGACGCTTTAGTTGGTGTGCCGCAAGAAAGGCTTGGGGCAACAGAGCTGTCTGCTCCTTTGAAGCCGCCACGCCGTTTTGCTGCTGCTCCTCTTGCTGCTGCTGCTGCTGCTGCTGCTGCTGCTGCTGCTGCTGCTGCTGCTGCAGCGCAGGCTCTGGCGCAGGAGACAGCGGCCGCGGAGCAGCAGCACGCAGCAGCAGCACTTGCGGCAGCCGCAAATCGCCGCCGCCTGTGAGCGGCAGCAGCAGCAGCAGCAGCACTGGGGGAACAGTTAAAGTGCTTCCGGGGATTTGCTGCAGCAGCTTTCCACATTGTTGCATTAGTGCAGCAACACGGGAGAGAGCAGCAAAGGGCTGCTGCTGCTGCTGCTGCTGCTGCTGCTGTTGCTGCTCCTCGTGCTGCTGCTGCTGCTGCTCTTCATGCTTGTGTTGTTGCTGCTGCGGCTGCTCTTCCTGCTGCTGTTGCTGCTGCTGCTGCTCTTCCTGCTGCTTCTGCTTCTGCTGCTGCTTGTCCTGCTGCTGCTGCGGCGACTCGGGCAGCAAAGCTGCTGCTGCTACGCACAGCGCCTTGTACTGCTGCTGCAGATTTGCTGCGCTGTCTAACAAGGGGGAAAGAAGCGGCAGCAAATCCTGCAGCAGCAAATCCTGCAGCAGCAAACCGCGCAGCAGCAGCTGCTGCTGCCCCTGGCTGCGCCCCTCCTGCTGCTGCATGCAGCGCCACTGTGCTGCTGCTGCCAGCTCTTGCTGCAGCGCTGCAGTGGCCTGCAGCAGCCACTGGGGAAAGCTGCCGGCGGGGTCTTGCTGCTGCTGCTGCTGCTGCTGCTGCGGGACGAGCTGGAGCCTGAAGCAAAAGCACCCCGTGGCATTTTCTGCTGCAAAGTAAACAGCAGCAGCAAAGCAGCAGCAACAAGAGGGCAGCAGCAACAAGAGAGCAGCAGCAACAAGAGAGCAGCAGCAACGAGCCACTAACCATGCAGCAGCGCCTTGCAGCAAACAGAGGCGCGCAGCAGCTTCTACAGCTCCGGTTTCCTGCTGCTCCTCCAGCAGCAACTGCAGCAGAAAGGAACACAAGGCAGCAGCAGCAGCTGCAGCAAAGGCTGCGGGCCCTGCCCCGCAGTCCACGCAGCAGCAGCAGCAGCGCAGCAGCAGCAGCAGCAGCAGCAGCAGCAGCAGCAAAAAGGCCACACACGGCTTACTGCTGCTGCAGCACGAGGGGCCCCTGCATGCGCCCCATGGTAAGCAGCAAGGCGGTGCAGCAGCCGCCGCGCTTGGATTGCTGCTGCAGCACAAGCTGCTGACACAGCAGAGAGCTTGAGGCGTGCTGCTGCTGCTGCTGCTGCTGCTGCTGCTGCGCCTGCTGCTGCTGCGACTTCCGCTCCGGCTTCCCCAGGACGCGAGGAAGCAGCAGCTGCTGCTGCAGCAGCGCCGCGGAGTATAGACAGCGGGTCAGAGGCGCTGTACTGTGCTGCTGCTGCTGCTGCTGCTGCTGCTTCCGCCTGCAGCAAGCGAGCAGCAAGAGCTTTCTCTGCTTCGGAAGCCACAGCAGAGCCACAGGTCTCCCCAGAAACTTCCTCTGCTGCAGCGCCTGCTGCTGCTGCTGCTGCTGGTATTGCTGCTGCTGCTGCTTCTTTCTGTTGCAGCACACGGGACTTCAACATGAGGCGCAGCAGCAGCAGCAGCAGCAGCAAGGCCCCTGCCTTGTCGCCCCACTGCTGCTGCATCAGCTGCAGCTGCTGCAGGGCCCGACAGACGCAGCCATCCGCTATAAGTGCTGCTGCTGCCAGGCGCCTGGTTTGCTGCAGCAGGTCGCGTGCTGCTGCTGAGTCAGGGTCTGCAGCAGCAGCTGCTGCTGCTGCTTCTGCTGCAAGCAGCAACATCTCGGTGCGCATGCACGGCCCCACAACGTCCTCGCCAGCAGCAGCAGCAGCAGCTGCTGCTGCTGCTGCGTCTGCAGCAAGCCGTGGGTATCTGTGTACCGGCAGCAGCACGAGGTGCGGCGCAGTTGCTGCTGCCTGCTGAGCCAGCAGCAGCAGCAGCCGAGCTCGGTAGGTGTATCCAGCTGCTGCTGCGGCTCCAGAGCCTGCTATTGCTGCTGCTGCTGCTGCTGCTGCTGCTGCTGGCTCTGCGTGCTGCAGGTACATGTCCACTGTTTGCTTCAGCACAGCCATGGCGCCCGAGACCCTTGCTGCAGCAGCAGCTGCTGCAGCAGGCAAATTCAGGCACACGCTGCTGCTGCTAGTGCTGCTGCTGCAGCTGCTGCGCTGCAGCGACTGCAGCAGCAGCAGCTGCAGCGACAGACGCAGCATTCGAAGCTCCTTAGACACGGGCTGCTGGAACAGCAGCAGAAAGGCCTCAGCAGCCTGCAGCAGCAGCACACAGCGGGATGCACAACGCATTCAGCAGCAGCAGCAGCAGCAGCAACAGGAGCAGCAGAGGCAGTAGCAACAACAGCGGCAGCAGAGGCGGCAGCAGCAGCAGCAAGGGCAGGAGCAGCAGCATCAGCTGCAGCTGCTGCATCTGGTATTTGCAGCAGCAGCAGCAGCAGCAGAAAGCAGCAGCAGCAGGGGGAGCTCACTTCGCTGCTCTCAGTAGCAGCAGCACAAGAGGCATTGAGTGCGTTAAGTACAGCAGCACCTGCGCCGCATGCGCCCTTGTGCAGCAGCAGTTGCTGCTGCTGCTGCTGCAGCAACAGCAGCAGCGCTGCCTTCGGGGATTTGCTGCTGCGCATAGGACTTCCTGCTGCTGTGGAGTAAAAAGGAGCAGCAGCAGCAGCAGCAGATGGACCACCAAACGCCCCACAAAGGCCTTTAAACCATTCCGCCTGAGCAGCAAAAAGACACGCCCTAAACACTCCTAAGAGCAGCAGCAGCAGCAGCAGCAGCAGCAGCAGAACGACACTCGATGCAGCAGCAGCAGCAGCAGCAGAACGACACTCGATGCAGCAGCAGCAACAAAATCAAAAGCTCTTGCCAGCAGTACGTACAGTTTCTCTTATCCGCTCCAGCTGCGCCTCCAGGCTCTCACGGGATTGCTGCTGCTGCTGTTGCTGCTGCTGCTGCTGTTGCTGCTGCTGCGTTTGCTGCTTCAGCTGCCAAGAAGCCGCGAGCAGCAGCTGCTCCCCCACTACTCTGTCGGCATGAGTGGCGCTGGCTGCAGCAGCAGCAAAACGAACAAGTTGTGCCAGCTGTCGTTGTCGAAGGTGTTGCTGCTGCTGCTGCTGCTGCTGCTGCAACTTTTGCTGCTGCTGCTGCTGTTGCTGCTGCTGTGCATGGTCCCTGTCAAGGCACTCTTGCCAGCTGCAACTCTCCGCAGGCAGCCAAAAGGGCAAAAAGCAGCGAGCCACAGCAGCATCTGCTGCTTCGCAGTCATGCTGCTGTTGCTGCTGCTGTTGCTGCTGCTGTTGCTGCTGCTGCTGCTGCTGTTGCTGCTGCTGCTGCTGCTGCTGCTGAGTGTTCGAGCCCTTGCTGCTGCTGCCGCCTTTGCTGCCCTCGCTTTTTGCGCTAGAAATCTGCCGGCAAAGTCGGTCTGAGAGGGCCGCGCATGCAGCAGCAGCAGCAGCAGGGACGAGAGGCAGTTCTGCTGCTGCTGCTGCTGTTGCTGCTGCTGCTGCTGCTGCGGTAGAAGCACCCGCCAGACTTGTGCTCTCGCGCACCTGGAGCTGCTGCTGCACCACACCGAGAAGCAGCAGCCGCCACATTGGTGAAGAAGAAAGCAGCAGGCGCTGCTGCAGCACGGCGGCCACCTGCTGCTGCTGCTGCTGCTGCTGCAGCTGCTGCTGCAGCTGCGGGCGAGCCTGCGCGGAGTTCAAGTTGCTGCTGCAGCCCGAGAGAAGAAGACACAAGGCGCTGCCCCGCTGCAGCATCCTGGCAGCAAGAGTGCTGATGGGTCCATCTGAAGAGAGTTCAGTTTGCTGCTGCTGCTGCTGCTGCTGCCGCTGCTGCCGCTGCTGCTCCTGCTGCAGCTGGTCCAGCAGCAGCAGCCTCTGCAGCCTTTGCTGCCGCTTCTCCTCGCTTGCTGCCAACATCAAATCTACACACTGCTGCTGCTGCGGCAGCAGCAGCAGCAGCAAGCAATCCTGCAGAGCTGCGACCAGCGGTTGCTGCTGCAGCAGCAGCAGCTCCCCGTGCTGCAGCTGCGCATGCACAGTGCATACACCCGAGTCACGCAGCAGCAGCGGGACAGAAGGACTTGTTTGGTTGCTTTGCTGCTGCTGCTGCTGCTGCATCTGGGGCTGCTGCTGCTGCTGCTGCTGCTGCTGTTCCAACGCTTGCTGCTGCGCCGTGGGAGGGAAAATAGCAGCGAGTGGCCAAGTCTCTGCAGCAGAGGAGAAGGCAGCGGCAGCAGCAGCAGCTGCTGCTGCACCTCCCGCTGCTGCTGCTGCTTTCGGCATGAGGGTTTGCTGTTGCTGCTGTAAGAACCGGCCCCACACCTCAGAGGCTCCCAGCTGCAGCGGCAGCAGCAGCAGCTGCTGCTGCTGCTGCTCCTCCTGCTGATGAGCCAGCCACAGCAGCAGGGACACACAGGCACTTACAGCAGCACGCTGCAGCAGCGGTCCTGCTGCTGCAGTTGCTGCTGCAGCGCCGGCCGCTGCAGCTCCTGCAGCATCTCCTAGAAGCAGCCTCTCTGCTGTTGTTGCTGCTGCTGCTGCAGTTTCTGCTGCTGCTGCTGCTGCCTGCTTAGTGAGTCCCCACAGAACCCGCTGCAGCAGCGTCACTTCCCAGTCCTCTGCTGCTGTTCCCGCGGCTGTTCCTGCTGCTGCTGTTGCTGCTGCTGCTGCTGCTGCTGCAATTCGCCGAGCAGTGGCCGCCGCTTGCTGCAGCAGCAGGCGATCCCTGAAGCAGCAGCTTCTGCTGCTGCTGCGGAGGGCCCTAAGAGCCCCTAAAGAAAGGGCAGACGGCCCTGGGAAGCAGCAGGCGCTGTGGGACTCGCTGCTGCTGCTGCTGCTGCTGCTGCTGCTGCTGCTGCTGCTCCTGTTCCTCAGGAAATCATCTTCTGCAGAGCTCTGAACGGTGTAGTAGCTGCTGCTCTCGCTGACGCTGCGTCCGCTGCTGCTGCTGCGTCTGCTGCTGCTGCCGCTGCTGCTGCAGCTGCTGCTGCAGCTCGCAGACAGGCTCTCAGCTGCTGCAGCATCTAAGCTGCTGCCACACGGCTGCAGCGCATGCAGCAAGCAGCAGCAAACTCTGCCTCTTCCCAGGATTTTCACGCAGTGTCTCGCCACCTGCAGCAGCAGCAGCTCCACTGCTTCCTCTTCCTCGGCTTGCTGCGGCAAGCTGCTGCTGCTGCTGCTGCTGCTGCTGCTGCTGCTGCTGCTGCTGCTGCTGCTGGGCAGCTGCCCCCGGAGCCGCCAGAGAAGGCTGCAGCAAAGTGCCCACCGCCACTGCTGCTGCTGCTGCTGCGGCATGCTAAGAACCGGCAGCAGCACCGGAGGCTCTGCTGCAAGGTTCACAGCCAGTAGAGCCTGCTGCTGCTGCTGCTGCTGCTGCTGCTGCTGCGGCTGACACAGCCACAGCGTGTCTCCCACCAGCAGCGCAGTGCCGCTGTTGCCGCTGCAAGCAGCAGCAGCAGCAAGAGAGCAGGCGCAGCGGACAGCGGCATCTGCTGCTGCTGCAGTGGCACTGACACAGCAGCAACAACTGCTGCAGAGCGTGGGGAGACGCACAGCAGCAGCAGCCACGCTGCAGCTTCCCCTGTCACCTCTGCAGCAGCAGCAGCAGCAGCAGCAGCAGCAGGTCGTGGCGCAACGCAGAACATGCAGAAATATCTCGATGGCGTTGCTGCTGCTGCTGCTGTTGGAACTGCTGCCATGCAGAGCACCGTCAGCTGCTGCTGCTGCTGCTGCTGCTGTCCCCACAGCAATCGGATTGGGAAGCGAGCAGCAGCAGCAGCAGCAGCAGCAGCAGCACGCGGCAGCAGAGCTGCAGCAGCCCTCAGCCTCCCCAAGGAGAAGCAGCAGCCTCTGCTGCTGTACAGACACCGCAGCTCAGAGGAAACTGCAGCGCTGCTGCTGAACACCTCACCTTCCTGCTGCTGCTGCTGCTGCTGCTGCTGCTGCTGCTGCTGAAGGTACAGCAGCAGCGCCTCCGCCTTTGGAGGCGCTGCAGCCTTAAGTGGGGCCCCTGCGGGGCGCAGCACTGGGGACTCTGCAGCAGCAGCACTGCTGCAGCAGCTGCAGCAGCAGCTGCTGCCGCTGCTGCTGCAGTACGCGTAGCACTCCGCTGCATCTGCTGCTGCTTCTTCCTCCTGCTGCTGCTCCCTCCAGGCGCTGTGAAGGAGGCAGCAGCTATCCTCGCTGCTGCTGCTGCTGCTGCTGCTGCTGCAGCAGCATGCTGCAAAAACAGCAGCAGCAGCACGCGGAGTGGGCGGCAGCGACAGCAGCAGCGGCGCTCCTGCAGCACGCTGCAGCAGCAGCAGATCTGCCCCAATGACAAAAAGCTGCTGCTGCCTGTCAGCAGCAGCAGCAGCATCTGCTGCAGCAGCAGCTGCGGTGGCAGCTGCTGCTGTTTCTCCAGGCGCTGCTGCTGCTCTAGCAGCAGACCGTCTTTTCTTAAGGGGAGGAGGACTACTATAGTCTAGTTCATTTGCTGCTGCTGCTGCTGCTTCTGCTGCTGCTGCTGCTGCTGCTGCTGCTGGTGATAAGCACCAACAGAGGCACGCTGTATATACACTTGAAAGGGATACACTAGGCAGCTGCTGCGGGCCTTGGGGTTGTGGCTGTGCAGCAGCAGCAGCAGCAGCAGCAGCAGCTGTTGCTGCAGTTGTTGCTGCTGCTGTCGAACAGCTGCAGCAGCCACCCAGCGCCAGCAGCAGCCGAAGAAGTTGCTGCTTTCCCTCCAGAAATGCTGCAACAGCAATTACTCTGCTGCTGCAGCAGCTACAGGAGCTGCTGCTGCAGCAGCTGCTGCCGGCTGCTGCAGTTGTCTTGCTGCTGCTTTCAGCAGCAACAACAGAAGCAGCAGCACTTGAAACATTGAGCTGCAGCGGCAGCTGGATCCTGCCCATGAGCCGGCCTCGTGCAGCAGCTGCTGCTGCATCTGCTGCTGCTGCATCTGCTGCTGCTGCATCTGCTGCTACTGCATCTGCTGCTGCTGCTGCATCTGCCCTTGCTGCTGCTGCTGCTGCTGCATCTGCTGCTGCTGCTGCATCCTTTGCAGAAAGCTGCGGCGCCGGAGGGGACGTCAGCCACAGCAGCAGCTCCCGTGGCCTCAGCTCGCTGCAGCAACAGCAGCAGCAGCAGCAGCAGCAGCAGCAGCAAATGTTCGCAGCAGCAGAAAGGAGCTGCAAGCGTCGGCAGCAAGGGATTCAGCAACAGCAGCAGACCAGAGACTGCAGCAAGGGCAACGGCAACAGCAGCAGAGCAGCAGCAGCAGCAGCACGGTAGCAGCAAAAATAGGACAGCAACAGCACCAGAGTAGCAACAGCAGCAGCAGCAGCAACAGCAGCAGCAGCAGCAACAAAAGCCACTCACAGAGAGATGTGGTGTGAGGGGGCAACGTCAAGACCAATAAAACGGCGTTGCTGCTGCTGCTGCTGCTGCTGCTGCTGCTGCTGTTCATACTGGGGGACGCAGCAGCTGCTGCTGCTGCAGCCAGCATTGCTGCTGCTGCTGCAGCAGCAGCAGCAACTTATGCTGGGAAAGCCAACTCCCAAGGGGGTTTCTGCCCCTATTAAGGGGCAAAGGGAGCTCATTAGGAGGGCAGCAGCAGCAGCAGCACTGCCGACTGCTGCTGCTGCGCCTGCTGCTGCTGCTGACACTTGCTGCTGCTGCTGCTGCTGCTGGAGCTGGAGCTGCTGCAGCAAACTAATCAATAAACCACTACCATTTTTGCCCTGGACAAAGGCGCCCGTAGCCGTGGGTCGCAGCAGCAAACCCTAAACCCTAAACCCTAAACCCTAAACCCTAAACCCTGGGGGCCCCCCACTGTAAGGCGCCAATGAGCTGCTGCTGCAGGGCCTAGCCGCAGAAGCAGAAGCATTTGGGCCTTCATTGATATTAATTTTTATTTTAAAAAGCAACAAAAGCTGCTGCTGCTGCTGCTGCTGCTGCTGCTCTAAGGGGGGCCCCCACTGCAGCAGCAGCAGCAGCAGCAGCAGCAGCAGTAGCCGCTGCCGCCACGGCTGCATGCCCATTGGGCAACCAGCCCCAAACACCTTTTTGTTTAGATCATTGAAAACAAAAAGCAGCAGCAACGGCAACGCGACATTTTGCTGCTGGCTTCTGCAGCAGCAGCAACAGCAGCAGCAGCAGCAGCAGCAGCCGGGGTGTGTCACCCCCAGCAGCACAGCGACAGCAGCAGCAGCGCACCGAGTGCACACAGCAGCAACCGCAGCAGCAGCAGCAGCAGCAGCAGCAGCATTTTGCTGCTGCCGTCCTGCCGGGGTCCACGAGAGCAGCAAAGACAGAGAGAAGCGCCAGGCAGCAGGTGCTGCTGCTGCTGCTGCTGCTGCAGCAAGCTGCTGCTGCTGCTGCAGATTTAAACTTAAATAGTTTTGCTGCTGCTGCCTTTCTGCTGCAGTGCGCGCTGCGCGCTGCGGTGTATGTACACCTGAAACTGCCTGCACTTTCCAAAATCCATTTTCGGCATTTAATTTAATTTAATTTAATTTAATTTAATTTAATTTAATTTAATTTAATTGATTTAATTAATTAATTTAATTTAATTAATTTAATTAATTAATTTAATTTAATTAATTAATTTAATTTAATTAATTTTTGTTCTTCTGCTCAAAGACAGCACAAATGTTCCCACTTTGTCTTCAAAAGAAATAAAATAAAAAATTAAAAATGAATTTAAAATAAAATTTTAAATTATAAAAATGAATTTTAAAATATATTTTTGAATTATAAAAAGTAATTAAAAAGAATCTTTTTTTAAATGTTAAAACTAATTTAAAAGAATCTTATTTTTAGAATATGTCTTTATTAAAAGAAGTAAAAGTGTCGAAGTGGTAAATCTTTTATTTATTTATTTTTGATTTAATTTATTTAAAATAAATTTAAATAAAAATAAATAAATAAATAAAATGCTGAGGCCCCAGAAGTGCCTCAAAAAGGAACTGCTGCTGCTGCTGCTGCTACATTTTGTTTGCTGCTGCTGCTGCTGCTGCTGCTGCTGCTGCTTTCTGTTTGCTGCTGCTGTGCTGCTGCAGCAATGGGGAGGCAGCCGCCGCAGCTTGTTTGTACACAAAAAATTATAATTAGCATTTAATGAATAAATTGAATTTTAAAATTTATAAATTGAATTAAATTTATAAATTGAAATTCAAATAATAAAACATTTTCTGTTTTTGACTCAGAAGCAAAAGAAGCAAAGGGTTGACCCTGAAGCAGCAGGAAGTCATCAAGAGAAGCAGCAGCAAACAGCAGACAGCAGCAGCAGCAACAGCAGCAGCAGCAACAGCAGCAGCAAGCAACAGCAGCAGCACGGAGCAGCAAGGAAAGCAAAAGCAGCAAATGGCAGAGAGCTGCAGCAACGGCAGCAGTCGGCAGTGAGCAGCTGCAGCAGCAGCAAATGGCAGCAGCAGCAGCAGCAGCAGCAGCAGCAAGGAGCATGAAGAGGAAGCAGCAGCACAGCAGCAGCAAAGAAGAGATAAAAAAGAAGCAGCAAAACAGCTGCTGTTATAAGAGCAGCAGAAGGATTTAATATAAATAAATAAATAAATAAATAAATAAATAAATAAATAAATAAATAATAAATTGAACAAGAAATATAAAAAGCGAATTTGAAAACAGCAGCAAACGAGGGAGAAGCACAAAAGAAGGGGAAGTAAGCAGCCGCTGAAGGCAGCAGCAGGAGCAAGCAGCAGCTGCAGCAGCAGCAGCAGCAGCAGCAGGGAAGCTAATTGGCACAAGCAGCAGCAGCAGCAGCAGCAGCAGCAGCAGCAGCAGAGACAGAGTGAAGATGGATGGTATTCTTGCAGCAGCTGTAAAGGCAGCTGAAGGGGCCCTTAAGTTCGGGCACCCCACAGGCTATGCCTGGTATGCAGCAGCAGCAGCAACAGCAGCAGCAGAAGCAGCAGCAGCAGCAGAAGCAGCAGCAGCAGCAGAAGCAGCAGCAGCGGCAGACGCAAACACGAGCAGCACTAGGAATAGGCTGAGAACATGCAGCTGCATAGTTACAAGCAGCAGCTGCTGCAAGAGCATCCTTTGCGGCAGCAACAGCAATAGCAGCAGCAACAGCAATAGCAGCAGCAGCAGCTGCTGCTGCAGCAGCAGCAGCTGCTGCTGCAGCAGCAGCAGCAGGTGTGTCTTTCTTGTTTTGCTGCAGGCTGCAAACTGTGCGGGATATGAAGCGGCTGACGGGGCTGATGATGCACTGGCGACTTCAGCTGTACCTACAGGTGACCGTGCTGCTGCTGCTGCTGCTGCTGCTGCTGCTGGTGCTGCTGCTGCTGCTGCTGCTGCTGCTGGTTTTGCTTGCTGCAGTATTTTTTGGTTGCGCGAATGAACTGCAGCTGCATCTGCTGCTGGAGCATCAACAGCAGTTTGACGCCTCAGGCGTTCCTCCACACTCGCTGCAGCAGCAGCAGAAGCAACAAAAGCAGCAGCAGCAGCAGCAGAAGCAACAGAAGCAGCAGCAGCAGCAGCAGCGCTCTGCGCTTGCTGCAGTACTTGCGGCTTTCAGCTGCCGCACATACGACGTTTTTTGCTGCAGCAGCTGCGCTTGCTATGCTGATAGAGCTTCCTGCAGCAGCAGCTTGCTGCAGTGCTTAGCAGCAGCAGCAGCAGCAGCAGCAGCAGCAGCAGCAACTGTGCGTTTGTGTGTGTGTGGCTGTGTGCTGCTGCTGCTGCAGCAAAAGCCGCCAATGCCGGGCAGCAGCATTTGGTCTTACTACTCCGGCCCCGAATGCGGGCCCGCGTTTGGAGTTGCTGCTGCTCGCGTGCTGCTGCTGCTGCTGCTGGAGCCGCTGCTGCTGCAGCGGCTGCAGGCCTACCGGCGGCTTTGCTGCTGCATGCAGCAGCAGCTGGGATTTGCTGCAGCTTTTGCTTCCCCGCTGCGGCTGTTTGCTGCTGCGCTGCTGCTGTTTGATTTCTTCCCCATGGCCTGCTGGCCCCTCACCCACTTAGCCATTTACAGGTGCCGCTGCTTCTTTGCTTCCTAAAGCACAGCAGCAGCAGCAGCAGCAGCAGCAGCAGCAGCAGCTGTTGCTGCTGCTGCTGCTGCTGCTGGGTTAGCAGCAGCTGCTGCAGCTCCAGCAGCCGCTGCTGCTGTTCCAGCAGCTGCTAGTGAGCTTCCAGTTCCTAACGCCACCTCTTCAGTGCTGCTGCTGCTGCAGCCACAGCAGCAGCTGCTGCAGCGCCTGCAGCTGCTGCGGAAGCACCAGCAGCTGCTGCTGCAGCGCCAGCAGCTGCTGCTGCAGCGCCAACAGCTGCTGCAGCAGCGCCAGCAGCTGCTGCTGCAGCGCCAGCAGCTGCTGCTGCAGCGCCAGCAGCTGCTGCAGCAAGGAGCTGCCAAGTTGTGCTCCGTAGATGCCACCAAAGATGTGCCAAGACATTTTCCAGCATTAAAAAATTACGCAGCGAAGGTCGCTGCTGCACTTGCTGCTGCTGCACTTGCTGCTGCTGCACTTGCTGCTGCTGCACTTGCTGTTGCTGCACTTGCTGCTGCTGCACCTGCTGCTGCCGATGCTACACCTGCTGCGCCTGCAGCTGCTCCCCCTGTACCTGCTGCTGCTGTGCCTGTGGCTGCGCTCTCAGTTGCAACGCCTGCTGCTGCTGCACCTGCTGCTGCTGCACCTGCTGCTGCTGCACTAGCTGCTGCCGGTGCGCGTGCTGCTGCTGTTATACGTGCTGCTGCTACACTGCTGCCTACGGAGCTTTTCCTGCTACACTCTCTAAGGGTCTGTGAAAAGGCTGGTGCAGCGCAGCTGCTGCTGCTTTGCTGCTGCGGCTGCTGCTGCAGGGAGCTGCCGCCGCCAAGAGCAGCAGCAGCAGCAGCAGCAGCAGCAGTAAGACGAAAAGCTGCATGCGGAGCAGCAGCAAGTAAATAAAACACTTAAGTAAGTAAAGAATGCATTGATTTAAGCAAAAAGCAGCGGCTAGCAACTAGCTGCTGCTGCTAGCTGCAGCAGCTAGCTTCTGGCTGCAGCAGCCAGCTTCTGGCTGCAGCAAAAGCCTGAAGACGCAGCAGCAAGCTGCTGCAGCAAAGTCACGAGCCTCTGGTAGCTAGCTAGTCATGCGGCTGCATACGCGCCTAGGCGCGTAGCTAGCTGCTGCGACTGTTGCTGCTGCTGCTGCTGCTGCTGCTGCTGCTGCTGCTGCTGCTGCTGCTGCTGCTGCTAGCGGCGCCTGGGCGGCGGCTCGTCCACGTCCAGGAAAGGCAAAGCCGAAAGCTCTTCTCCACTTTGCTGCAGCTTTGCATGCAGCAGCTTGCTGCGCACCACCAGTCTCTTGTCTTCTATCAAATCATCTGCTGCTGCTGCTGCTTCTGCTGCTGCTGCTTCTGCTGCTGCTTCTGCTGCTGCTGCTGCTGCTGCTGCTGCTTGAGGGGAGTAATCGTCTGAAGGCTCCTGCTGTTGCAGTGCTGCAGCAGAAGCCAACCGGGCTCGTCTCCCTCGTGGCTGGCGGCCTAGAGAAGCTTTTGCTGTAGCAGCAGCAGCAGCTGCAGCAGCAGCAGCAGCAGCGGCTGCCTCTTGCTTTTGCTGCTGCCATTGATCCAGAATGTGTGGCTGCTCTCGTTCTAGCTGCTGCAGCGCTTGGCTGTCTTCAGCGAGCAGCTCTGCAACGGAAGCAGCAGCGCTGCTGCTGCTTCTGCTGCTCCTGCTGCTGCTGCTGCTGCTGCTGCTGCTGCTTTGTAGGGCTTCTGCAGCCAGAAGCTTGTGCTGCTCTTGCAGCTGCCGCAGCCGCATGTCCGTTCGCTCCGCTAAATCCTCGAGAGAATCCTTAAACTGGCTGCTGTGCTGCTGCTGCTGCTGCTGCTGCTGCTGCTGCTCCTCTTCTTCACCTGCTACTGGCAGCAGCTTTTGCTGCCGCATCTTCCGCACAATAAAGGACGGGGAAAGAGCTGATTCTCCCGGAAGAGCTGATACGATAACTGGCTCTTCTGCTTCCTCTTCCTGCTGCTGCTGCTGCTGTTGCTGCTGCTGCTGCTGCTGCTGCTGCGCAGCCAGCTCCCCCAGGCGCAGATTCACTGAGTGCAGCAGCGCATGGTACACCCGCAGATCCTTTGGGTGCTTAGCAGCAGCATCGGCGGTGGCACTGCTGCTGCTGCTGCTGCTGCTGCTGCTTCTGCTGCTGCCCTGCTGCAGCAGCAGGCCACAGGCTGCAAGCTGCTGCAGCGCCGACTTGGTGGCGAGACACTCAGCTTGCTGCTGCTGGCTGATGCTGCTGCGCATGCGCCGCAGCACTCGCCGCAGCAGCTCCTGCCTTTCGAGTCTCACTTCCTGCTGCTGCTGCTGCTGCTGCTGCTGCGCAGCCTCAGCAGCAATGGCCTTCCCAATTAGCGCAACTTGCTGCGGCTGGCTGCTGCCAACAGCTGCAGCAGCGCGGGCAAACATTTTGTGCTTGAGCAGCAGCAGCTGCTGCTCCTGGTGCATCCACCTGTCTCGCTGCAGCAGCTCAGGTTTTGCTGCAGCAGCAGCACTCTGTTGCTGCTGCAGCCGCAGCACCGGCAGCAGCAGCGCCACAAGAGCCTCGTTAGTAAAGCCATCCAAAGACCGCAGCAGCTGCTGCGCCACCGCTGCAGGCATTTCAGTTACATGGCGTGCAGCTTCCTCTTTTGCTGCTGCTGCTTCTGCTGCTGCTTCTGCTGCTGCCGGTTCTGTTGCTGCTGCTGCTTCCTCGGTTGCTGCGGAAGCACCTGTTGGTGTTGCTGCAGCAGCAGCTTGTGGGGCAGCTGCAGCAGCAGACGCAGGCTCGCCCTCAGGCAGCTGCTGCATCTCTTCGGCTGCTGTTTGCTTTCCTTCTGCTGCTGCTGCTGAGCCAGTTAGCGTTGTGCCGCTAGCAGCAGCAGCAGCTGTTGCAGCGGCAGCAGCTCCTGCAGCAGCAGCAGCAGCAGCAGCAGGCAGCTGATGCTGTTGCTCAGTTGGGGGCAGCAAGAACCTGCTCTGCAGCACACAGACTGCGCGCGTGATGACCGTCAGCAATTGAGGACTGGGGTAGACCAAAGTGCTGCTGCTGCTGCTGCTGCTGCTGCTGCTGCTGCTGCTGCTGCTGCTGCTGAGGGCTTGCTGATGCTGCTGCTGTATGTGGCGCAGCAGTTTGTGCAGCTCGGCTGCTGCAGCAGCAGCAAACATGTCGCTGCAGTGCGGCGCCCTGTAGAGAAGCTGCAGCGCTTTTGCAGCAAGCAGCACATTGTCTCTGTCCAGCACATCTTGCTGCTGCTGCTGCTGCTGCTGCTGCTGCTGCCACAGCTGCAGCGCCCGCTGCTCCGTTTGCTGCAGCAGCGACAGCGGGCAGCTCCTGCCTCTGCGGACGCAGGTAGACAGCAGCAAGCGTAGGGCAATGCTGCTGCTGCTGCTGCTGCTGTTGCTGCACCAGTATTCATCTCCTTCTGCTGCGCCTTCCTCGTCCTCAATGCTGCTGCTGCTGCTGCTGCTGCCTTCAGCCGCAGCAGCAGCAGCAGCAAGCTGCAGCGCCTCAGGATGCTCCACCTCTGCAACAGCCAGTGCATGCGCCACCAGCAGCTGCTGCTGCTGCGTCAGCTTGTGCTGCTGCTGCAGGTGTAGCGCGCGGTCCGCCAAAGCCTTCATGGTGCGCTGGAACCTCTTGCTGCTGCTGCTGCTGCTGCTGCTGCTGCTGCTGCTGCTGCTGAGGGTAGCAGCAGCAGCAAAGGACTGCATAAGAGACGTCACCGCTCGGCCATCTGCAAAAGGCAGCAGCTCTATGGCTTGCTGCTGCAGGTCCAGCAGCAGCAGCGGCCAGCAGCGGCGAATGGAAGCAGCAGCAGGCAAAGCAGCAGCAGCAGGAGGCTTGCTGATTGCTGCTGCAGCGCCGGACGCAGCAAAGAGGAGCGGTGCTGCTGCAGCAGCAGGCAGCAAAGACCGCAGCAGCAGCACGTAGCTGCTGCTGGCAGCACAGAGCTGCTGCTGCTCAAAGAACCGCAGCTTGTGGGGCACTTCGTCAGCTAGCTGCAGCAGCAGCAGCAGCACTGCTTCAGGATAAGCAGCAGCAGCAGCAAGCAGCTCGCTGTCCAGCTCCCCTGGGGAGCCATGGAGGCCTTGCTGCAGCAGCTGCTGCTCCTGGCGGCGCTTCTCTTCCCGCTGCTGCTGCAGCTGCTGCTGCTGCTGCTGCTGCTGCTGGTCCTCCGTCAGCTGCTGCAGCTGCGTTGTTTGGGCGGCCGCGCGCCGTCGCCTCCTTTCCTCTTGCTGCTGCAGCAGCTGCTGCTGCTGCTGCAGCCGCTTCCGCTGCTGCTGCAGCAGCAGCAGCACCTGCTGCTGGTGGCGTACGTACACCGCAAATATGCGAGTCTGCGCATGCAGCAGCAAAGCCAAATCCTGCGGGTTGCAGCGGGGCAGCAGCTTGAGAGCAGCAGCAGCAGCACGAGAAGCCAGCGCCAGCAGCACGAGAAACGGCACAGCCCCCTTGCTGCTGCTGCTGCTGCTGCTGCTGCTGCTGTCGTCCAGCTGCAGCAGCGCCGAGCCGGACAGGGAGTGCAGCAGCAGCGAGAGCTGCTTCGGCGTGCTGCGCTGCAGCAGCAGCAGGGCGCGCCGTGCGTACCTGCAAAGACAGCAGCAGCAGCAGCAGCAGCAGCAACGCAAGCCAGTTGGCTCGAAGCAGCAGCAGCAGAACCTGCTGCTCCAGCAACAGCAGCAGCAGCAGCGCGCCAAGCCTGCAGACTCACTGCAGCAGCAGCAGCACGCGACAGCGGCAGGCGAACAGAGCAGCAGCAGCAGCATCAGCAGCAGCAGCAGCAGCAGCAGCAGCATCAGCAGCAGCAGCAGCAGCAGCACACTTCTCCATTAGCTGCTGGTCTGCTGCTAATTTGTAGCGCCTGCAAAGACACGAAGTTGCTGCCAGCAGCCTGGCGTCTGCTGTTTCTGGGGTGTACATACACCCGGATCTGAGCAGGTCAGTTCCTGCTGCTGCTGCTGCATTAATTGCTGCTGTTGCTGCTGTGGGGTGCAGCGGATTGCGAATGGGCCTTTCCATTGTCACATGTTTGTGCTTCCGCGTCTGCAGCTTGTTGCTGCTGCTGCTGCTTCTCCTGCTGCTGCTGCTGCTGCTCCTGCCGCCCCGCGGCGGCTTCCTGTGGCTGCTGCTGCCTCTCCGCGCGCTGCTGCTGCTGCTGCTGCTGCGCTTAGACTGCCTGCTGAAGGCTGAGAAGCTCTGCAGCACGTGCTGCTGCTGCTGCTGCTGCAGCAGCGGGAGGTGAGTGACGCCTGCGCCTGGATGCAGCAGCTGCTGCACAAAGCGGCGGCAGCAGCAGCTGCTGCCGCTGCTGCTGCAGCAGCTGCTGCTGCTGTGCAAGCTGCTGCTGCTGCAGCCGCTGGATGCCCTCACGCTGTGCATACCACCCCGCTGGCTCAGCAGTAGCGGCTTTTCATGCTGCAGCTGCTTCTGTTTCTGCTGCAGCAGCAGCAGCAGCTGCTGCTGCTGCAGCAGCTGCTGCTGCAGCAAACTGGCCTGCCCCCAACTGAAGCTCAGGCGCCGCCCAAGCAGCGCGCGCCTCGTTGGCTCCATAGTCGTCAGCTGCTGCTCATGCTGCTGATGCTGCTATAAGGAATTCTGCTGCTGGCTTTGCTGCTGCTGCTGCTGCTGCTGCTGCTGCTGCTGCTGCTGCAGCTCAGTCGATTCTTTGGGCCACTGCTGCTTCTTCGCTCCTCCCCCTGTGTGAGCCCTGCTGCTGAAGGCCTTCACTAGAAGATTTCATTTGGCTTTTTTAGAGCGAAAGAGCTGCTGCTGCAGCAGAGCAGCAGCAGCAGCAGCAGCAGCAGCAGCGCAGCTCCGGGGGCCCTCCTGGGGCCCCCCTGCGGCTGCACAGCGGAGGCAGATCAAGTCTTCTGAGGTGTCTGTACACCCCAGAATTTGCGGGGGAGGCTCACGTCTCCAAGCCCATGCTGCAGCAGCAGCAGCAGCAGCTGCTGCTGCTGCTGCTGCAGCGCCTGCTGAAGCAGAGGCGGCAGCAGCAGGCAGCAGCAGGCAGCAGCTGCTCGCGGCCCCACACCTGCTTGGGTCTCGATTTACCGCCACTGCAGCAGAGTCTTCATTTCCTTTTTTGTTTTTGTTTATTTTGCTGCTTCTGTTCCCAAAATAATGCCAAAAGACAGCAGCAGCAAACGCTGCAGCAGCAGCAGCAGCAGCAGCAGCAGCAGCCAAGGGAGCCGACCACTGGCTGCCTGGGGGGGCCTTATGCGGAGGTCTTGGGCTTCCTGGCTTGTCTTTTTGTTTTTGCTGCTGCTGATCATGGCTCCCGAGCTGCAGCAACTCAGCAGCAGCAGCAGCAGCAGCAGCAGCAGCAGCAGCAGCTTTGCAGAGGCGCAGTGACGAAAGCCCCTGCGGGTAAGACGCCCCCAAGGCCGCGAAGACCGGCTGGGTTTGCTGCTGCTGGGAGCAGCAGCAGCAGGAAGATCTGTTTATGCTGCAGCTCGTCGGCATCCAGCAGCAGCAGCAGCAGTGGCAGCAGCAGCAGCAGCAGCTGCTGCTGCTGCTGCTGCTGCCTGCAAGGCGCAAAGAGACGGCCTAGCCCTGCCTACGAGGCCTCCTTCCTTTCTCGTGCTGCCTCCAGAAGCACATGTGCGTTTGCTGCTGCTGCAGCAGCAGCAGCAGCAGCAGCAGAGCATGCTGCAGCACGATGAAGAGGCACGGGCGCTACAATCCGTCCTGGATGTCTTAGACGAGCAGCAGCAGCAGCAGCAGCAGCAGCAACAGCAGCAGCAGCACGAGGTGCTGCAGCAGAGCAGCAGGGGCTTCAGAGTCACTGCAGTGCGGGTGCCTGTCGACTCTGACTTTGCTGCTGCTGCTTCTTTGCTGCTGTCGCTGCCGCAGGAGCTTTTAACTCCGCAGCAGCAGCAGCAGCAGCAGCAGCTAACAAGGGCTCCGCATGTGCGCCTGGTAGCAGCTCCATCGCCAGCAGCAGGATTTCAAACAGCAGCAGCAGCAGCAGCAGCAGCAGCAGCAGCAGCACCTGTTGGCCTGCTGCTGCGCCGCCCCCTACGGTGGGTGCTGCAGCCCCTTCGTGTTGCACTTAGGCGGCAGCCGCATATGCAGCAGCAGCAGCAGCAGCAGCACTTGAATGGAGAAGGTCCCCAGCAGCAGCAGCAGCAGCAGCAGCAGCAGCAGCAGCAGCAGAAGCGGGTAGTCGCTGAGGTGTGGCTGACCCGAAGTGAAGGCTTTCAAAAAGAATACCTCATTCTTAGGCTTTCTGCTGCTGCTGCTGCTGCTGCTGCTGCTTCAGATGCAGCAACGGATGCAGCAGCTGCAGCAGCAGCAGCGGCAGCCGGAGAGCCTCTGCAGCTGGAAGTGATTGCTGCGACTCCCGCTGCAGCAGCAGCAGCTGCTGCTGCTGACGGACTCTCGCTGCAGTCTCCGCAGCTGCTGCAGTCTCTGGCTGTGCTGCTGCAGCAGGGGCTGCAGCAATCTTACAGGCGGCGGCGTTTGCTGCTGCAGCAGCCAGTGCTGCTGCAGCAGCCAGTGGCTGCCGCAACAAGAAGGGCAGCAGCACACAGCAGCAGCAGCAGCAGCAGCAGCAGCAGTCAGAAAATGGCTTTCTTAGCTGCTGCTGCTGCTGCTGCTGCTGCTCGCCCTGTGGGGAGCAGCTGTCTATACACCTCAGCAGCACATCCGTACACTTGTAAATAATGCACTTTTTGGAATTAAATTAAATTAAATTAAATTAAATTAAATTAAATTAAATTAAATATTTGTATAAATATAAATATTTCATTATTTATTTATTTATTTCTGCTGCTACAAGTCCATTTTGCTGCAGTGTCTGCTGAGGTTTAGCTGGTTCATGGGGTGTCTGCATTTGCTTGGCTGCAGTTGCTGCTGCTGCTGTGTACTGCAGCAGCAGCAGCAACAGCAGCAGCAGCAACAGCAGCAGCAGCAGCAGCTGCTGCTGCTGCTGCTGCTGCTGCTGCGTAGGAAAGGGCCTCGGGGGCTCGAGTGACCCTCTGGGCGAAAAGCCTCTTTGAGGGCAGCCCAGAGGTGAATTGAGGCTTCCGATGGCAACTTAAGAGAACAATTAATAAATAATTAAAATAAATAATTAAAATAAATAATTAAAATAAATAATTAAAATAAATAATTAAAATAAATAATTAATTAGTAATTAATTAGCAGCAGCAGCAGCAGCAGAGGCACAGGAGGAGGCGTAGACGGCCGGGAGCAGGAACGGCAGCAGCAGCAGCAGCAGCAGCAGCAGCGCAGTAGGAGGTCTAGACGCCTGGGAGCAGCAGCAGCAGCAGCAGCCAGAACTGATAGCAGCAGCAGCAGCAGCCAGAACTGAGAGCAGCAGCAGCCAGAACTGATAGCAGCAGCAGCAGCAGCCAGAACTGATAGCAGCAGCAGCAGCAGCCAGAACTGATAGCAGCAGCAGCAGCAGCCAGCACTGATAGCAGCAGCAGCAGCAGCCAGCACTGATAGCAGCAGCAGCAGCAGCCACAACTGATAGCAGCAGCAGCAGCAGCCACAACTGAAAACAGCAGCAGCAGCAGCAACAGCAGCAGCAGCAGCAGCAGCAGCAGCTGACGTAGACACACAAGAGCTGTCACAGCTGCACAGCCTGCGCGCAAGGGAGCTGGCGCGCAGCAGCAAGCAGCAACAGTAGCAGCAGCAGCAGCAGCAACAGCAGCAGCAGCAGCAGCAGCAGCAGCAGCACAAGGCGCCTTTACCTTGCCAAACTGGCTGGCTGTGTCGCCTGCGGTGTACAGACACCTGGCAGCAAGGAGTTCAGCATTTGCAATTTTATTTTTTAGAAATTCTTTTTGAAAATTATTTATAAATTAAATTAAATTATATTAAATTAAATTAAATTAAATTAAATTAAATTAATTTGCAGACAAGCAGCAGCTGGAGAGACAAGGGGAGGTGCAGCAAGCAGCAAATTGAATACGCAATAAGTGACATCCGCTGCTGCTGCTGCTGTCGCAAGTTTGCTGCTGCACTTGCTGCGATTTTTGCTGCTGCTGCAGTGTCTCGTGCTGCTGTTCTTGTTACTGCTGCTGCTGCTGCTGCTGCTGCTGCTGCTGCGCGTCCTTTATTGGTGGACCAGTGGGGCCCCACAGCATGCTGGCTGCAGCAGGCAAAGAGCTGCTGCAGCGCTTGCAGCTTGTGCTGCAGCTGTAACGAGTCCACACTCAGCACGACAGACACTGCTTTTAAGGGTTTAGGGTTTAGGGTTTAGGGTTTAGGGTTTAGGGTTTAGGGTTTAGGGTTTAGGGAGTGGAGTGGTGGACAAGCCGATGTAGCTCAGTCGGTAGAGCGCGAGGCTCTTAACCTCGTGGTCGCGGGTTCGAGCCCCGTCGTCGGCTTTTTAACATTTAAATAAATTCATTTTTCATTTATTTTATATTTAATTACTTTTAATTTCATTTAAATTCATTTATTTGTTCATTTTCCACCTTTTAAGACGTCGAGACACCGCCGAAGTGACCCGGAGCTTCGCCTCGATGCTCTGCGCCATGGGGTGTACGTACACCCCACGGCCGGCCGCAGGAAATTATTCCTTCAGAACATCGCAAAGCAAATAAATATTTTGCAAATAAATGTTCAATTAAATATAATAAAGGAAATAAAGTGCAAAAAAAGGATATTTAAACTGTTTCCCGAGGCGAAGTGGGCGCAGCAGAGAGTCCACCTAACACCGCGGTGCCGCTTCGGGTGTACGTACACCCCGTGCAAACGAGGCTCTGTGGCGACTATTTGGCGCAGCAAAACCGAAATAAATTTAAATAAATTAAAAATTAACTTTTAATTCCATAAAAATAAACTTAAAAAGCCGACGACGGGGCTCGAACCCGCGACCACGAGGTTAAGAGCCTCGCGCTCTACCGACTGAGCTACATCGGCCACGCCGGGGCTCTCTTTCCGCAGCAGCAGCAGCAGCAGCAGCAGCAGCAGCAGCAGCAGCAGAAGCACTATCAGCAGCAGCAGCAACAGCAGCGCGTGAAGTTTTCGGTGCTGCGCTGCAACGAGGCGGGCGTGAAGGCGAGCCCCAAGTCCTAAACCCTAAACCCTAAACCCTAAACCCTAGAGAGTGAAAAATCGTAACAAATCAACAAGCATTGTCTGCTCCTGTCCGGGGCGGCACTTTGGCCTTGCTGCAGAGAGCTGCTCAGCAGCAGCAGCTGACTAGCTGTCTGCGGGGAGAGCAGCAAGGCAGCTGTTTGCTGCTGCTCCCCAGCAGCCAACGGGGCCCCACGTCCCCCTCCAAGCAGCAGAAGCAGCAAATGCGCACAAAGCACAAGACAGCTTCATGTCATCGGAGGCGGTGCTGCTGCTGCTGCTGCTGCTGCTGCTGCTGCTGCTGCTGCTGCTGCTGCTGCTGTTGCTGCTGCTGTTTTCAAGGTAGCCGTTGCTCCGTTCGCAACAGCTGCTGTGCATGCAGTGGCCGCACCAAAATACCACGATCTTCTCCGGCTGCTGCTGCTGCTGCTGCTGCTGCTCCTGTTCCAATTCTGCTGCAGTAGCAGCAGCAGCAGCAACCGCTGCTGCCGGCGCAGTTGCTGCTGCTGCAGCGAAGGTTCTTGGGGTTGTCTGCTGCGGCGACCCCCCAGGAGCAGCACGCGGCGTGTTCACTGCTGCGTCTGAATCATCATGTGCTGCTGCTGCTGCTGCTGCTGCTGCTGCTGCTGCTGCTTTGGAAGGCAAATGAAACTCAGTCCGATTACTAGGAGCAGCAGCAAGAGGCCTGCAGCAAATAGCGCAGCAGCTCCTCAGGGAGTTTCGCTGGCTGGGGCCCCTGGGTTCGCTAAGTGCAGCAGCAGCTGCTGCTGCACCTGTTGCTGCTGCTGCTGCTGCTGCAGTCCGTGCTGCCGACGGAGCTGCAGCAGCAGCACCAGGAGCTGCTGCTGACATCTTTTGAGTCCGCCGCGGAGAAGCGCTGGGCCGGCCCATTGCTGCTGCTGCTGCTGCTGCTGCTGCTGCAGAGGGCGGCTGCAGCAAAGCTGGAGCCAGGCTAATTGGGGCACTGCTGGGGCCTGCCCAGAGCTGCAGCGGAGTCTTAGTCCCTCTTGCTGCTGCTGCTGCTGCTGCTGCTGCTGCTCGTGCTGCCTTTAGCTGCTTGCGTGCTTGTGGAGAGGCAGCTGCAGCGTGCTCTAGCTGCAGCCTCAGCTGCCCCTTCACTGCTGCGCCGAAGTCGCTGCTGCTGCTGCTGCTGCTGCTGCTGCTGCTGCTGCTGCTGCTGTTGCTGCTGCTGCTGCTGTTGATGGTGACGCCCCTGCGTCTGCGGAAGAAAAGCTCCCACTGCAGCACTTCCTTCTCCGCTTGCATGCACTCGCAGGCTGCCTGCTGCACCTCCAGCAGCAGCTGCTGCTGCTGCAGCAGCAGCGCAACACGGCGCTCAATTGCTGGCAGCAAATGCTGCGCAGGCCCCGGAACCAGCTGCAGCAGCTGCTGCCCAAGGGATAACGGCAGCAAGTACCACCTTGTGAGCCCTCTGCCGCTGCTGCTGCTGCCGCTGCTGCTGCTGCTGCTGCTGCTGCTGCTTCGCACACGGAAAGCTGACGGTTTGTCACCTGCTGCTGCTGTTGCTGCTCCTGCTAGATCTGCAGCAAAGCTTCCGCCGCCGCGCTGCTGCTGCTGCTGCTGCTGCAGCAGGGGGGCCCTGTCTAGGGCCTGCAGCAAATCAACAAGAAGGCAGCTGCGTTTGCTGCAGACAGCCACAATAAGAGTCCACAAGCCCCCGCTGGGGTCCTCAATTTGCTGCTGCTGCTGCTGCTGCTGCTGCTGCTGCTGCTGCTGCTGCTGCGGTTGTTGGTCCCAGCTCTCGTGTGGCGGCGGAGCCAGTTGCTGCTGAAAGGGGAGTGCTGCTGCTGCTGCTGCTGCTGCCTGCGCCTCCTCTGCCACCTGCACTGCTGCTTCCACGTCGCTGCAGCGCAGCAGCAGCAGCAGCACAGCTTCTGCTGCTCTGCCCAGCCGCTGCAGCAGAAATGCAGCAGCACGAGGGACTTCAGGCTTCAATGAAGAGAAGCAAGTTCGCAAACTCTGCAGCATGTCTTCGGGAGCGCCTGCTGCTGCTGCGTCTGCTGCTGCTGCGTCTGCTGCTGCTGCGTCTGCTGCTGCTGCGTCTGCTGCTGCTGCGTCTGCTGCTGCTGTGTCTGCTGCTGCTGCGTCTGCTGCTGCTGCGTCTGCTGCTGCTGCGTCTGCTGCTGCTGCGTCTGCTGCTGCTGCGTCTGCTGCTGCTCCTCCTGTCGATGCTGTTTCGCCTGCTGCTGCTGCGTCCCCTGGCGCTGCTGCTGCTTTGCATGCTGCTGCTGTCTCGGCTGCTGCTGCTGGTGCTTCGGTCGCTTCTGCTGGCTCGTCTGCTGCTGCTGCTTCTGCTGCTGCCGGCGTCTCGTCGGCTGCTGCTGCTTCTGCTGCTTCCTCAGCTGTTGTTGCTGCCTCTGCTGCTGCTGCTGCTTCGGCTACTGCTCCGGTTTCGGCTACTGATGCCGTGTCTGCTGCTGCTGCTGCTGTTTTGGCGTTTGCTTCTGCCCCCGATGGTGCAGCAGCAGCAGCAGCAGCAGCAGCAGCTGCTGCTGCTGCTGCTGCGGGCGTCGCATCTACTGTCGCCTGTGCTGGACCATCGCATGATGGAGCAGCAGAACTGTCCCGTTTCCGGTGCTGCTGCTGCTGCTGCTGCTGCTGCTGCTGCTGCTGCTGCTGCTGCTGCTGCTGCTGCCGCTCCTGGAGCAGCAACGCGTAGGCTTGGTCGTAGTCGTAGCTGCCATCTGCAGCACGAAGAAAGTCCAGCAGCAAATGGGGCTCCAGCATGATGTACAGTTTGATCTGCAGCAGCAAACCGCAGCAGCAGCAGCAGCAGCAAGCCACAGCAGCAGAAACTCAGCGCCGTAAACTAGCGCAGCACTAGTAGTAACCGCAGCAGCAGCAGCAGCAGCAGCAACAGCACCCAGCAGCAATGCAGGCAAGAGGAAGCTAGCGAAGCTGCAGCAAGGTACACGCAACCACAGCAGCAGCAGCAACAGCAGCAGCAGCAGCTGCAGCAGGCACACCTGCAGCAGCGAGAAAGCCTCAACAGCAGCAGGACTGCAGCTGTAAGCAGCTTTTAAGTACAAGTGCAGCAACGGGGCGCAGCAAACTAGCCGGGGCACCACAGCATCAGCAGCAAATAAGAGGGCCCCCCTGCTGCTGCTTTGCCCGCAGACGCTGCAGCTGCAGCAGCAGCAGCTGTTGCTGCTGCTGCTGCTGCTGCTGCTGCTGCAGCTGCCGCTGCAGCAGCAAACCGAGGAGACCACTGGCTGCGCGAGCCACGGCTTTGCTGCATTCAGCCGCAGACACAGCAGCGCCAAAGCTGCTGCTGCGTCCAGCTGCAGCAGCTGCAGCGCCATATCCGGCACAGCAGCAGCAAGTGCAGCAGCAGCACTTTCCAGCGACGGCAGCAGCTTCTGCTGTTCTTCCTGCGCAGTCCCCGCTGCAGCAGCAGCAGCAGCAGCAGCAGCTGCTGCTGCTGCTGCTGCTGCTGAGGAGGCTTGGTCTGCTGCTGATCCGTCGAGGCAAGAAGCTGCTGCTTCGCTTGGCTGCGTGAGCACGCGGTGTATGTACACTGCAGCACGAGGGGACTGCAGCAGCAGCAGCGCTTTTGCTGCGCAGCAAAACAGCCGCAGCTGGTGAGCCATAAGCACACAAGCCTGCAGCAAAGGTTCCCAAAGGGGACTCGCCAGCAAGACGGTGCTCTCTTGCTGCTGCTGCTGCTGCTGCTGCTGCTGCTGCTGCTGCTGCTGCTGCTGCTGCTGCAGCTGCTGCAGCACGCGCTCGTGCGCCTCAAGCGGGGTCTCTTGAGGGCCTGTGGGGCCCCACGGAGAGAGGCAGCGCAGCAGCGGCAGCTGCAGCAGCCGCTGCAGCAGCTCGCAGCTGACAG
This sequence comes from Eimeria necatrix, assembly GCF_000499385.1. NCBI lineage: Eukaryota > Apicomplexa > Conoidasida > Eucoccidiorida > Eimeriidae > Eimeria > Eimeria necatrix. Next base: position 44,128 of record NW_013652420.1, read on the forward strand.
CAGCAGGCAGCAAAGGCGAAGCAGACACGCAACGCAGGAAGGCCTCCGCTGCTGCCACGCCTTCCTGCTGCTGCTGCTGCTGCTGCTGCTGCTGCTGCTCGTTCCTTTCAGGCTGCTGCAGCCGCGACTCTGCGTTCTTCGCGGCCTCCTCCGGTTCGTCCTGCTGCTGCTGCTGCTGCTGCTGCTGCTGCTGCTGCTGCTGCTGCTGCTGCTGCTCTCCCAAATGACTGCGCATGGATGCTGCTGCACACCTAAGGAGGCGCCGCAGCAGCTCGTAGTATAGGGCTGGGGGGGGTTTGATTTGTGCTGCTGCTGTTGCTGCTGTTGCTGCTGCTGTTGCTGCTGTTGCTGCTGCTGCTGCTGCTGCTGGCTCTCGAGATGCTGCTTCAGCAATCTGGAAGCCAAAAGCAGCAAGAGCCCCATACTCTGAGAACAGCCCCAGAAGCTCCATCCAGTGTGCATCTTGCTGCAGCAGCAGGTGCGGCAGCAGCGCTGCTGCTGCTTGCTGCTGCTGCTGCTGCAGCAGCAAAGACACTGCCTCGAAGCCCTTCTCCGTGGCAAACGAAGGAGACACAGAAGCAGCAGTAGACAGCGCCAGGTGTACGTACAGCTGCAGCGGCTGCTGCTGCAGCAGCCAAGCAACTGTATCCCGCCCATCTCGGGGCCGCAGCTGAGAGCCACAGCAGCAGCAGCAGCAGCAGCAGCAGCGCACTGCAACGTGGGCAAAAGCAGCTGCTGCTGCAGCGGCAGCAGCAGCAGCAACGGCAGCAGCAGCAGCAGCGCGCGCTCGAGAAAGCTACGGGCTCACTAGCCCACAAGAACATAGCAACTATAACAGCAGCCACAGCAGCAGCAGCAGCAGCAGCTTCAGCAGCAGCAGCAGCAGCAGCAGCAGCAGCAGCAGCAGTGAGCAACTTACAGTGAATGCCCGGGGGCCGCAGCAAAGGAGACAGCCGCCAACGCCCATGGTGGCAACAACATACTTCGTGTCTCTGTTTGAGGAGCAGCGCCTTGCTGCTGCTGCTGCTGCTGCTGCTGCTGCTGGTTCTTCTGCTGCGTCTGCTGCTGCTGCTGCGGCCGGTGGTGCTGCTGCTGGCAGCAGCAGCCGCTGGCGCGACAGCAGCGAGCCAGCGCCACATGAGACCAGCAGCAAAGACACTGCTGCCCCCGCTTCCTCCGCTGCTTCCTCAGCAGCAGCAGCAGCAGCAGCAGCAGCAGCAGCAGCAGCAGGCTCCAAGGTGACAATGCAGAGGTTCGGCTGAAGTGCAGCAGCAGCAGCAGCAGCAGCATCAGCAGCAGCAGCAGAACTAAGGAACGTGCCCAGCACTCTGCTGCCCGAGAGATCCACTGCTGCTACAATTTGCCCGGAGAATACAGCAGCAGCTGCATCAGCTGCAGCAGCAGCAGCAGCTGCTGCTGCTGCTGCATGCGGAGCAGCAGCAGCAGCGCTGCGGCCAGCAGAACTAACAATGCGCAGCAGCTGAACTTCAGAGTCCCAAGCAACAGCAAGCAGATCTTCCTGGACCCACTGCAGCAAAGCCCCCCCCCTTGCTGCTGCTGCTGCTGCTGCTGCTGCTGCTGCTGCTGCTGCTGCTGCTGCTGCAGGTGGGTGAGCGGGCTCTGCTGCGGCGGCGGGCGCACTGCCCCCTGTTGCTGCAGCAGCAGCAGCAGCAGCAGCAGCAGCAGCAGCAGCAGCAGCAGAGGGGGCCAGGCAGCAAACCTTTTGTCTGCTGCTGAGTTGAAAAACATAAACAACTCCAGAGGCCCCCGACCAAGCCAAAAAGCTGCTGCTCCATCTGCAGCAGCAAACGGGGGCCCCCGCTTGCTGCAGCAGCAAATCTTGCTGCGCAAAGTCTCCCCGGGAGTGCAGCAGCAGCCTGCCATCCGCACAGCCCACTGCAGCAACAGGCCGCAGGCCTACTTCCTGCTGCTGCTGCTGCTGCTGCTGCTGCTGCGCTGCTGCTGCTGCTGCTGCTGCTGCTGCTTGCCGCGACCACTGGGAGCTGCGCAAACGCGAGAACACAGGGCCTCCTGGGGGGCCCGCTGCTGCTGCTGCTGCTGCTGCTGCTGCTGCTGCTGCTGTGGAGCTCCGCAAGGCAGCAGCTGCTGCTGCTGCTGCTGCTGCAGCAGAAGGCAAAAAGGATAAACTGCAGCCTGGGAAAAGAGAGACAGTTAAAACTGGGCAAGTATACTTTAGAGACACCTCAGGGCTCACAACCACTGCTGCTGCTGCTGCTGCTGCTGCTGCCTTTTGCGGCCCTCTGCTGCTGCTGCTGCTGCTGCTGCTGCTGGCTACCGCTGCTGGCAGCAGGTGCAGCAGCACGCTGCCGTCTACTGCAGCAGAAGCAACGAGGCCCTGGGGCCCCACACTTATGTCGGTTATCTCTGCTTGGTGGCCCTGCAGCACCCAGTGCACTTGCTGCTGCTGCTGCTGCTGCTGCTGCTGCTGCTGCTGCTGCTGGAGCGGGTTGTGGCCATTTGTGAGCTGTCCGGTTGCAGCAGAACTCTGTTGCTGCTGCTGCTGCTGCTGTTGCTGCTGCTGCTGCTGCTCGCGCGTGGGCAGCGGCAGCAGCAGCAGCAAGCCACTCTGGAAGCCAAGGAGAGCACAGCCACTAGTCACAGTTCCCGCTGTTATTTGTTCTTGCTGCTGCTGCTGCTGCTGCTGCTGCTGCTGCTGCTGCTGCTGCTGCTCTCGGGGCCAGAAAGGTCTTGGGAGAGACTGCAGCTCATGGAGGAAATCTACAGGATGGCATTCATACATTTGCTGCTGCTGCTGCTGCTGCTGCTGCTGCTGCTGCTGGAGCCGGTTCAGGGAAGCAGCATGAGCTGAGTCCTGCTGCAGCTTTTCACAGCTCCTCGTGCTGCTGCTGCTGCTGCTGCTGCTGCTGCTGCGGAGCTTGCTGGCAATCAAACGGGCAAGGGATGCTGCAGCAGCAGCAGCAGCATCGTGCTGCGGCGTTTGCTCTAAAGAGGCCAAATACTTCTTTTGCTGCTCGAGCTGCTGCTGCTGCTTTTGTTTCTGCTGCTGCTGCTTCTGCTCTTGCTGCTGTTGCTGCTGCGGGTCGCCTTCTTCTCTGGGGAACTGCTGTTGCTGCTGCTGCTGCTGCAGCTGCTGCTGCTGCTGCTGCAGGGTATTCTCTGTGTTAGGCTGCTGTTGCTGCTGCTGATTTTTGTGCGCCCTGGAGTTCTCCTCCTCTTGTTGCTGCTCTTCTTGTTGAAAAGAACCCTGCTGCTGCTGCTGCTGCTGCTCTTGTTGCTGCAGGAACCCCTGCTGCTGCTGCTGCTGCTGCTGCTGCAGTGCAGCACTGTCCTTGCTTGTGGGAGAGTCTGCTTGAGGAGACTTAAGGTTGCCAGATTCAGAGCCTGCTGCCTCTGTTGCTTCTGCCTGCTGCTGCTGCTGCTGCTGCTGCTGCTGCTGCTGCTCGTCGCCTGCTGTTGCTGTTGCTGCTGCAGCAGAAGGCAGCGCGAACTGCTGGAGCATCGCCCCCCTGTCTTTCCAGCTGCTGCTGGTGCTGCTGCTCTTGTATGAACTCTTCACAGCAGTGCTGCTGCGGCTGCAGTTGCTGCTGCTGCTGCAGTTGCTGCTGCTGCTGCTGCAGTTGCTGCTGCATAAGCCAAGCCACTCCACCCATTCAGCTGCTGCATCAACTTCACCTCCGAAGCCAAGCCGTGGATAGAGCGCTAGGCTATACTTGAGCAGCCTAAACCCTAAACCCTAAACCCTAAACCCTAAAGCTTAAACCCTAAACCCTAAACCCTAGGCTTTGAGCCCTAATGCCTACAGAAAGGCGTGGAGAACAAGCCCTGTGCAGCTCCACTCTCTTGTCTGTCTTCAATGATGAGACATTGAGGGCCAGGGTTTACTGTTTAGGGTTTAGGGTTTAGGGTTTAGGGTTTAGGGTTTAGGGTTTAGGGTTTGGTTGAGTGCAGGGTTTTGGTTCCGCCGCGGGTTAAGAAATAACTGGAAAAGCATTTCCTGCGCATCAAATAAATTTAAATTATATTTTTAACAATTTTAATTCTTTTTATTTTCCTTTGAGTTCATTTTCCCCAGTGCGTCTATAGAGTTGCTGCTGCTGCTGCTGCTGCTGCTGCAGCAGCAGCAGGGGGCCCCCCTGCCTGTTTGGGGGGCCCCCGCTGCTGCTGTCTGCAGCAGATTTCCTTCTTCTGCTGTTGCTGCAGCTTTAAAATTATATTTGATCAAATTTATTAAATAATTTTATATTTTTGGAATTAAATAATTATTATTTGCTGCAGCAAAATGAGAAAGACACAAAACTCAAATTTTGGCGAAGTCCGCAGCTCGTACTCATCTAGATGATCGCTGCTGCTGCTCTGCTGCTGAGGAGCTGCATATAACTGCAGCAACAACTCATTTGCTGCTGCAGCAGCAGCAATTCGTTTGATGCAGCAGCAGCAAAGTAAGACCTGTAGATTTGCTGCAGCAGCAGCAATTCGTTTGCTGCTGCAGCAGCAAAGTAAGACCTGTAGATTTGCTGCTGCAAAAGGGCCCCTGCGAAGCAGCTGCTGCACTAGGGGTAGCCCTAGTTCAGCAGCAGAAGCAGCACCAGTAGCACCAGCAGTAGCAGCAGCAGCAGCAGCAGCAGTAGCAGCAGCAGCAGCAGCAGTAGCAGCAGCAGCAGCAGCAGTAGCAGCAGCAGAAGCAGCAGCAGAATCAAAGCACAGAGAGAATCCTGCAGCGATGCAAATTGAACACTGCGCAGCTGCAGCTCAGCAGCAGCAGCTGCAGCAACAGCAGCAGCAGCAGCAGCAGCAGCAGCAGCAGCAAAACGTTAAACCCGAATCGCTGCAAAGCACAACCGAATGCATACAAACATAAATGTATAAACATATAAAAATATAAATATATAAACATATAAATATACAAATATATAAATATATAAATATATAAACATATAAATATATTAATATATAAACATATAAATCTATATATATAAATATATAAATATTCCAATATATAAATATATATATGTATATGAATGCATACATAAATATATCAATAGATAAATAGATAATATATAAAGGTACAAATATCTACTAATATGTAAATATATAAATACATAAATATATAAATATGTAAGTATTAAAATACATAACTCAATAACTATATAAATATATAAATGTATAAATATATAAATATGTAAATATACAAATAGAGAAATACATAAATATATAAATATATAAATATATAAATATACAACTGGGGAAATATATAAATATATAAACCTAAATATATATAAATATAAAAATATACGAATGTACATAAGTATATAAATATATAAATGAGTAAATATATAAATATATCAATATATAAATTTGTATTAATATAAAGACATAAATATATAAATATATAAATAACATCTACATTAAAGTATAAATATATAAATATATGAACATTTGGAAATAAATAAATTAACATTTGTTGCATTTATAATTCATTTTAATTAAAACGAAATTAAAAATTAAAAAAAAAGAATTTAATTTCAACGAGCCTGTAAAGTGGTGCTTTTAAAAAGATAAATTTATTTATTTATTTATTTCTATTTAACTAATTATTTCAATATTAATTATATAAACAAATTAAGACAAATTAAGACAATTTATTCGTTTTCATTTAATTAATTGTTTAATTAGATAAATGAATCGATTTATTCGTTATCCTTTAATTATTTATTTAATTAAATAAATGAGTCCATTTATTTGTTTTCATTCAATTAATTATTTGATTAAACAAATTAGTCCACTTATTTCTTTCCACTTAATTAATTATTTAATTAAATAAATAAGTCCATTTATTTGTTTCCATTTAATTAATTATTCAATTAAATAAATAAGTCCATTTATTTGTTTTCATTTAATTAATTATTTTAATTTTAAATTTGAAGATTAGATTTGCCAGCGCTGCGGTGTACGTACACTTAGAGCAGCAAAGTCCATTTTTGCATTTTGGAAAAGATGGAATTTTTTTTTCAAAAAAAAATCTTAATAAAAGTTAATTCCCACAACTAATTTATTTTTAATTTTAGAATTGGGGATTAACAACCCCTAACCTGCTTATTATCTATGCATATATATATATATATACCAATATATATATATATATTATATATAATATATATATATTATATATAATATATATATATATATAGTATATATCATATATATATTATTTATCATATATATAATATTCTTATATCTATATATAAAAAATAAATATACAAATACATTTATATTTTATAGAAATGTCTTAATTGGAATTTGAAGAATAAAATTTATTTTCACTTTTTTTGTGGCCGCGAAGAGTTCTTTTGGGGATGGGGTGTACGTACACCCGAGAGCCCTTGCATGCAAATTCATTTTTTTGAAATTCATTTTTGTCCATTAATTCTAATCGACAGAAAAGTGTCTAAATGGCTCTTTTTTGTTTTTTGATTCTCTTTTGGACTTCAAAGTAATTCAAAAATGCTGAATTGCAGAAAGTTAAATGCCATTAAAACAAACAAAACCAAAAAGTTCCATTCCAAACACGCTGCGAGGAAAAGCCCCAAAACTCCCCACACTCTTTGCATGCGCATGCGCATGCGCATGCAAAAGCCCCACACCCCTTGCATGCGCATGCGCATGCAAAAGCCCCACACCCCTTGCATGCGCATGCGCATGCAAAAGCCCCACACCCAGTTGCATGCGCATGCAAAAAGCCCCAAACGCTCGCCAAACTGTTTGCATGCGCATGCAAAAGCCCCAGAGGCAGCCCGGGCCTCTAAAAAGGGCCTTTGAAGAAGAAATGGGCACTGAGGCCTTTTTGCCCGTCTGCATGCAGCTAGCTGCTGCATGCAGCTAGCTGCTGCATGCAGCTAGCTGCTGCATGCAGCTAGCTGCTGCATGCAGCCCCAAGAGGGGAGCAACGTTTCCTTCCAGCGACCCCAGATGCCCCATTGGGGGCCCCCAAACTCCCCACTGGGGGCCCCCACGCGGCCCTCAGGGGCCCCCCAGGACCTCTGGGGGCCCCCTGGGGCCCTTGGGGCCCTCTGAGTGCCCTCTGGGTGGTCTCAGAGCCTCTCGGGGCCCCCAGCACGTCTGAGGTCCCTGGGGGCCCCCAGAGACCCCCGGGGGCCCCCAGAGACCCCTGGGGGCCCCCATAGACCCCTGGGGGCCCCCGGAGACCCCCCGGGCCCCCGCGGGTCCCTGGGGGCCCCTGGGGGCCCCTAGGAGCTGCAGCGGGAAAGGCCATATAGAGGTCTTGGGGCCACTGGGGCCCTCCAAAGAACCCTAAGGGCACTATGGCCCCTACTTTGGGGGCCTCGGGGGGCCTCTGGGGGCCCCCCGAGGCCCAAGAAGGGTCCTGTAAGTGGGCCCTAGGGGCCCCCCAGCTCCCTTTGGCTGCACCCTGTAGAGCCAAAGGGGGCCCCTAGAGGGGCCCCTCTAGGGCCCCTAGAGGGGCCCCTTGGGGGTCCCCATGTGGGCATCTGTGGGGCCCCGCTAAGAGGCTCAGTGGGGGCCCCTGGGGAGCTCCTGGGTGGGGTCTGTAGCGCGAGGTTGGTGCTGCTGCTGCTGCTGCTGCTGCTGCTGCTGCAGCACCTGCTGCGAGCCCCAACTGCAGCAGCAGCAGCAGGGAGCGCTCACATGCCCCTTGGGGCCCCCAGATCCCTCTTTATTCTGTTAGGGTTTTTGTTATTTGTTAGTTTGGCTTTTAGTGCCCCTTTGGGTCTTTTCAATGTCTTTCAGCAGGGGCCCCCGCCGTGTCTACAAGTCCCGCTGGGGGCCCCTGTGGGGCCCTCCGGGGGCCCCCCTGGGGGCCCCTCTGGGCCGGTCTCCCCGTGGGGCCCCCCCTGGGGCCCCTCTGAGGGGGGGCCCCCTTGGACCAAGGTCCCCCCTGGGGCTTTCTTGGGTGGGGTTACCCCTGGGGGCCCCCCGGGGCCGGAGCCCTCCGGAAGTCCCTCTGGGGGGCCCCTCTCCCCTGCCGGAGGCCCCCCTGGGGGCCCCCCGGGGGCCCCCCCGGGGCCCCCGCCGGTTGGGGGCCCCCCTGGGGGCCCCCCTGGGGGCCCCCCCGGGGCCCCCCCGGGGCCCCCGCCGGTAGGGGGCCCCCCTGGGGGCCCCCCTGGGGGCCCCCCGGGGGCCCCCCCGGGGCCCCCGCCGGGAGGGGGCCCCCCTGGGGGCCCCCCTGGGGGCCCCCCGGGGGCCCCCCTGGGGGCCCCCGGAAGGCGCGGATGAGGGGCTTGGCGAGGACGCCAACGACTGCGTTGAAGGCCCCGAGGCCCCCCTGCTCGCAGTGCATGGGAAAAGTGCTGCCAGGGAAAACAGAATAGTAAAGAAAGCTGCTGCCGATTCCGCTGCCGAGGACTCTGCGGTGTT
>NW_013652420.1:55000-62179 GCF_000499385.1 Eimeria necatrix
TGCTGCTGCTGCTGCTGCAGCTGCTGCTGCCGCAGCAGCAGGGGCCCCTCCTCCTGCACCCGCCCCTGCCCCGAGCCGCTGCTGCAGCGCCGCGCTGCTGCTGCTGCGGCCCGCTGCTGCTGCTGCTGCTGCTGCTGCTGCTGCTGCAGGGAACTGCAGCCGCAGCAGCTTTTGCTGCTGCCTCCTTTCATATCTTTCTTCTCTTGTTTCTTCTCGGGCCCTTTTTAGGGCCTCGGGGCCCCTCTCAGGGGAAGCCTCCAGCCACCGCCACCGCCTGCAGCAGCAGCTGCCAGCATCAGCCTCAGCAGCAGCAGCAGCAGCAGCAGCAGCAGCAGCAGCAGCGGGGGCGCGGGGCCCCACAGGCTTCCCAGGGGGGCCCCCCTGATCGGCCTCCAGGGGGGCCCCCAGAAGCTTCCCTAGAGGGGGGCCCCCCAAAAGACCCTCGGGGAGATTCTTTAAAGGGGCCCCAGGGGGCCCCTCGGGGGGCCCCCTGGGGGGCCCCCCCAGATGCAGCTCCTGGGGGGGCCCCCCAACTGTCTCTGCTGCTGCGCTGCTGCTCGCTTCTGCTGCTGCTGCAGATTTAGGGCTTTTAAGGAAGTGTCTGCTGAGACGAATGCCCCGGAACTTGGCGGTGTTTTGCTGCTGCTGCTGCTGCTGCTGCTGCTGCTGCTGCTGCTGCTGCTGCTGCTGCTGCTGCTGCGGTGCTGGTGGCTGCACAGAGGACAGAAAAGGCCAAGTGGGCTTGCCGAGCTGCTCTCTCTTTTGCTGCCGTCTAGGCAGCAGCAGCAGCTGCTGCTGCTGCTGCTGCTGCCGCTGCTTCTCGAGCTTCTGCCGCAGCAGCCGCTGCAGCGAGTACAGCCGCTGCTCCGTCAGCCGCAGCTGCTGCTGCAGCTGCGCGTCTTGGCTCAGCAGCAGCTGCTGCTTCCCCTTGGGGGCCCCCATGAGGGCCCCCAGGGCCCCCCGGGTCACGGGGGAGCTCAGGGGCCCCTCAAAGGAGCAGCAGGGGCTGTGCATGCATGCAAAGGGGGCCCCCATGGGTCTTTTGGGGGCCCCTATGGGTCCTTTGGGGGCCCCCATGGGCCTTTTGGGGGCCCCCTGTTTCCTGCGGCGGGTCTTCCTTCGCGGGGCCCCGCGGCGCTGCAGCAGCGGCCGCCGGCCCCGTGCTGCAGCAGCAGCAGCAGCAGCAGCAAGTGCAGCAGCAGCCCCAGCCGGGTCCGTCCCACCTGCAGCAGCTGCAGCACGAGGGCCAGGGGCCCCACTCACTGCAGCACAGTTCTCGCTGCTGCCAGGAGGGGCCCCCTCCTCCACAGGGGGGCCCCCATTCCCCAACTGGGGGGCCCCCACCCCCAGCTGGGGGCCCCCCAAAGCCCAGGCTGGGGGCCCCCCGGGCTCTGTGCCGTCTGCTGCGGGGGCCCCTGGGGGCCCCACCACTTCCACAGCACAGCCCCCGGCAGCAGCAGACCCAGGGGGGCCCCCTGCTGCTGCTTTTATGCTTAAGGGGCCCCCGGTGCCCTTTGCCCCAGGGGGGGCCCCCCTGGGGCCCCAAAGATGGGTCTTCTCAGACTTAACTGAACCCTCTGAGGTGACCCTGGGGGGCCCCCAGGGGCCCCCCAGGGGCCCCACAGCCTGGCCACTCCCCCCCGCAGCTGCAGAAGCAAAGTCGGGGGGCCCCCAAGGGGGGCCCCCCGTGCTGCTGCTCCCAGCCGAAGGCTGCGGGGGGCCCTCTGCTGCGGGACTGCCCCCACGAGCTGCTGCTGCCTTGGGTGCTGCTGCTGCTTGCGCTGCTGTTTCTGCTGCTGCTGCTGCTGCTGCTGGCTGGGCTGCTGTTGCCGTTTCCGCTGTTTCTGCTGCTGCTGCTGCTGCTGCCGCCTCTGCTGCTGCTCGTCCTGCTGCAGAAGCCCTCGGGGGTCTTGCTGCTGCTGCTGCACCTGCCCCCATTCTCAGCTGGCTGCCCACAATAAGGGGCCCCCCGGGGCCCCTCCTCACTGAATCCTTTTTCCCACCCTCAGGGGGGCCCCCCCCGCACTCCTGGGGGCCCCCAGGCCATTCCCTAAAGCCTTCACTGTACCCTATGGGGGCCCCCCTGCATTCACTGGGGCCCCCACTGCACACCGTGGGGCCCCCAGCGCACTGTGTGGGGCCCCCATTGCACTGCGTGGGGCCCCCAGAAGAATTTGTGGGGCCCCCCATACAACTCCGGGGGCCCCCCGTGAACTCGTTGGGGCCCCCAAAACACTCTGTGGGGCCCCCAGAGTACCCGGGGCCCCCAAGACACTTTGTGGGGCCCCCAGGACACTCTGTGGGGCCCCCAGGACACTTTGTGGGGCCCCCAGGGCAATTTGTGGGGTCCCCTGTGCATCCTGGGGGGCCCCCAGGGCACTCTGAGGGACCCTCAGGGCACTGTGAGGGGCCCCCATGGCACTGCGAGGGGCCCCCAGGGCCCTCTGAGGGGCCCCCCGGGCCCTCTGAGGGGCCCCCCGGGCCCTCTGGGGGGCCCCCAGGGCCCTCTGAGGGGCCCCCCGGGCACTCTGGGGGGCCCCCAGGGCCCTCTGAGGGGCCCCCCGTGCACTCTGGGGGGCCCCCAGGGCCCTCTGAGGGGCCCCCCGGGCACTCTGGGGGGCCCCCAGGGCATTTTGGGGGGCCCCCCTTGAAGTGCCCCGCCGCCAAGTCCACCACAGTGTCCACAATTTCGACTAAGTCCATTTGCGTCAGCAGCTGCATGTGAAAGCCCTCTACGAAAAACCCCAGCAGCAACACGGGGGAATCCGGGGCCCCAGGGGCCCCCGGGGGCCCCCCGAGGGCCCCTTCAGGGGCACCCCCAGGGGCCCTAAGGGGGGCCCCAGGGGCCCCCCAGGCTCCCAGGGGCCCCTTAGAGCTGGGGGCCCCCGGGGCCCCCGCACCTTCAAAGGATTTTCCCCCAGAGGCTGCAGCTGCGGGGCTACCCATGCTGCTGGGGGCCCCGGGGGCCCCCGGGGCCCCCAAGTGTACCCTTTTTTGGAGGGGCCCCCCTGGGGGGGCCCCCCAGGGAGGCAGCCGCACAAAGATGGGCCACATGCGCTGGAATTCCGCCACTGCTACGGGGCTTTTCTCCTTTTGGGCTTCAAGGGCCCTCTTTTGCCACAAAAGGGGTACTTTGGGGGGCCCCCCTGCTGCAGCAGGCAGTTTGGGGGGCCCCCTAGCTGCTTCCTTAGGGGCCCCTTCCCTAGGGGCCCCCAACTCTCCCCGGGGGGGCCCCTCAGCTGCGCAAGTGCCTCCACTGCCCTCTCCAGGGGCCTGCCTCACGGACACAAGATCCCCCCCTAGCTTCACCTGCTGCTGCTGCTGCTGCTGCTGCTGCTGCTGCTGCTGCTGCTGCTGCTGCTTGCTGCTCCTCCGCGCGTGCATGTGCGTGCTGCTGCTGTCTGTGCATCTGCTGGATCTCCTGGAGGCCCCCGCGGCGGCGCGACGCCGCTGGTGGGGCCCCCTGCAGCACGCGCTGCTGCTGCTGCTGCTGCTGCTGCTGCTGCTGCTGCTGCTGCTTGAGGACACAATTGCCAAATGCTGCTCCACACAATCAAACCAAGGCGCATCTATGCTGCAGCAAACAGCAGAATTCCGCAGCTGCTGCGGCTCAGCTGTCCTCACAAGCCGCAGGCACTGGGTATTGGGTCCTGGGGCATCTGAGGAGGAGCTGCCAGTTTCTTCCTCGGGGGGCCCCCCGAGGGGGGCCCCCCGGGGGCCCCCCCGGGGGCCCCCCCGGGGGCCCCCCCGGGGGCCCCCCCGGGGGGCCCCCAGGGGGCCCCGTACCCTTGCGGGGCCTCCCTCCTCTCCTGGCCAGTCTCGCGCCCGCAGAGCTCTTCGCCGCAGCGGCCGCAGCCGCAGCTGCAGCGCCTCTGCTGCAGCAGGGGGCCCCCCGGGCTCTGCTGCTGTGGGGCCCCACACACTCTGGGAAGCTGGGGGGGGCCCCCTGGCCTGTGCTGCAGCAGGGGGCCCCCCGGCCTGTGCTGCAGCAGGGGGCCCCCCGGGCGCTGCTGCTGTGGGGCCCCAAACGCTGTGGGGAGCTGGCAGGGGCCCCCCGGCCTGTGGGGCACCGGGGGGCCCCCCTGGCTGGGGCCCCCCTGCTGTCTGGGGGCCCCCGGGCTGGTGCTGCTGGAGCTCCCTGGGGGCCCCCGGGGGGCCCCCAGCGAACTCAGAGCTGCACAGGGGCCCCCCAGAGACTGGGTACAGAGGGCCTTCAAAGCTGCTGCTTCCAAATTGCAGGTCCTGTGGCAGCAGGGGCCCCACAGGGGGGCCCCCGGGGGGCCCCCCAGGGGGCCCCCCAACAGGGAACCCCACAGGGGGGCCCCCCTGGCCTAAACAGCTGCCTGTGGGGCCACTGTACCCTTCAGATTCCCCAGGCAGCAAATTGCTGCAGCAATTCGCAAGGCCCACAGATGAAACGCCTGGGGCCCCAGTAGCTGCAGCAGCAGCAGCAGCAGCAGCAGCAGCAGCACTAGCTGGAGGCTGAGCCTCTCCATTTCCGTAGTGATGCTGCAGCAGCTGCTGCTCTTGCTGCTCTTGCTGCGGCTGCTGCTGTGTCTGCTGCTGCTGCTTTTGCCGCTGCCCTTTGAATGGACTCTCCAGGTGCTGCTGATGCGGGTGCTGCTGCTGCTGCTGCTGCTGCTGCTGCTGCTGCTGCTGCTGCTGCGTGCTAAGCTCCAGCAGCTGGTGTGCGGCCTGGACCTGCTGCAGCTTCTGCTGCAGCAGCAGCAGCTTTTCTTTTTTGCGCTGCCGAATTTGCTTGACTTCATCTCCGCAGCAGCAGCGAGTGTGTCTGCGCAGCAGCTGCTGCAGCGTCTGCTTGCTGCTGGTGCTGCGGCAGCTGCTGCTGTCCCTGTAGCTGCATGCAATGCTGCTGCTGCTGCTGCTGCTGCGCCCCACCCACTGCAGCAAAGCCCACTCCTCCTCACACATATCAACAGCAGCAGCAGCAAACAGCTCATGCCAATCAAACCTCCGGCCCCACCCCAAATGCCCAAAAACCCCGGGGCCCTCGTCTGTGGCTGTAGGGGCCCGGGGGCCCCTGGGGGCCCCCCTAGGGGGGGCCCCCCTGGGGGGGGCCCCCCTGGAGGGGCCCCCCTCGGGGCCCCCCTCGGGGGGGCCCCCCTCGGGGGGGGCCCCCTTGGGGGAGGCCCCCTCGGGGGGGGCCCCCTCGAGGGGCTCCCCCGTGGAGGGGGGCCCCTGAGGTCCCCTGAGAGGGTTCTTTGAAGGGTACCGGCAGCAGCAGGGGCCCTTGCTGCTGCTGCTGGGCACAGAACGAGTTGCTGCTGCCTCCTGCGGAGAACGCACAGCAGCAGCAGCAGTAGCGTCACTGCAGCAGCAGCAGCAGCAGCAGCAGCAGACGGTGGCGCGGATCGCAGCCTTTTTCCGTTTAAAGACATAAACAACAAATGAAAGCTGGGAAGCAAATGCGAAAAGAGAGGCGCAGACAGCAGCAGCAGCAGCAGCAGCAGCAGCAGCAGCAGCAGCAGCAGATTAGGAAATACCAACTCACTCACCCCCCAACGGCGCCTTCTTTCTACGGGGGCCCCTTGTTTAGGGGCCCCCTGAATGGGGGCCCCCTGAATGGGGGCCCCCTGAATGGGGGCCCCCTGAAGGGGGGCCCCCTGGATGGGGGCCCCCATGTTAGGGGCCCCCAGGTTAGGGGCCCCCAGGTTAGGGGCCCCCGGGTTAGGGGCCCCCGGGTTAGGGGCCCCATTGGGGGGCCCCCCATTAGGGTCTTCTGCAGCGCTTGCAGCTTCTTGAGGGCCCACCTCCAGGGGGGCCCCCCTGGGGGGCCCCCCATAAGAGGCCCTGGGGACCCCTTTGTGGGGCCCCACATCCTTGGGGGCCCCCAATTTCAAAAGGCCCCTTTTTGGGTACTCTTTAGTCATGGGGGGCCCCTCAGAAAGGGCCCCATCCTTCAGGGGCCCCCCATTTAGGGGCGCCCTCTCGTCAGGGGCCCCCAGAGCTTGCGGCTTCTCCTTTGCTGCTGCTGCTGCTGCTGCTGCTGCTGTTGCAGTTTGCTGCCCTGCTGCAGCGAGTGAGCAGCACAAGGAAACACAAAGCCACAGGAGACAAATGGAAACGCCGCTGGCCACACAAAGGAACACCAGCAGCAGCAGTAGCAGCAGCAGCAGCAGCAGCAGCAGCACTGCAAGCAGCAGCAGCAGCAAAGATGCAGCAGCAACAGCGACACCACAACGGCAACTGCAGAATAACAGCAGCAGCAGACTCGCAACAGCTGCAGCAATTCAACAGCCGCTGCACAGCAGCAGCAACAACAGCAGTAGCAGCAGTAACGGAGCAGCAGCAGCAGAGCAGCAGCACAAGAGCCACAGCTGCCGTATAAAAGCAGCAGCAGCAGAAATGTAGCACAAGAGCAGCAGCTGCAGCACAGCAGCAGCAGCAACATAGCAGCAGCAGCAACACAGCAGCAGCAACATAGCACCAGCAGCAAAACAGCAGCAGCAACATAGCAACAGCAGCAAAACAGCAGCAGCAGCAGCAGCAACACAGCAGCAGCAGCAGCAGCAGCAACACAGCAGCAGCAGCAGCAGCAGCAGGGCCCCACAGTGTTTGCTGCTGGGGAGGGTTCGGCGCTGCTTGGCTGGGGTTTTGAGCAGCAGCTCTTCTGCTGTGAGGGCCCCGCTGCAGTGGTAGCCCCAGCAAACGAAGGGTTTAGGGTTTTGTTCCTGCTGCTTCCTTTCCTGCGTCCCCAAAACCCCAAACCCCAAACCCTGAACCCTAAACCCTAAACCCTAAACCCTAAACCCTAAACCCTAAACCCCCCAACCCGCAGCCGCTCTCGGACCGCACCCCGCATCCGCGGCTCCCTCCACTTCCTCGCCCCCCAGCCCCTATGATTTACGGTTTAGGGTTTAGGGTTTAGGGTTTAGGGTTTAGGGTTTACGCGGATGAGGGTTTTGAGGGTGGTTTTGAGCAGCTGGCTCTGGGGGCCGCACAGCAGCGCAGCAACGCAGCAAGGACACAGCCGGGAGAAGCAGCTGCCAGCACAATTGCTGCTTTCGGCTTTTGTCAAAAAAGATAAATTCAAACCCCAGTGCAGCTGCGCAGAACGCTGCACCACCACGTCCCCCATGCACTGCGCTGCGGCCACCAGCTGCAGCAGCAGCAGCAGCAGCAGCAGCAGCAGCAGCAGCAGCAGCAGCAGCAGCGGCA
>NW_013652421.1:2500-5812 GCF_000499385.1 Eimeria necatrix
TGCCAGGTCCGCCACGCCGTCCTCCTCCATTGCTGCTGCTGCTGCTGCTGCTGCTGCTGCTGCTGCTGCTGCTGCTGCAGCTGCTGCTGTGCGAGCTGTCGGGCACTGCCCGCTGCAGCACAGCCCAAGGCCCGCAGCCACAGCCACAGAGGCCCCTCAGGCCTCCCGCAAAATGCAGAAAATCCTTAAGACTTTGGACTTAGCGTTTAGCGGCTAAGTCCGGGACTTGCAGTGCAAGATCTGCTGCTGCGGTGCTGCTGGGGCGCCGTTGGCTGGCGATCTTTGCCCGAAACGGAAACTTAGTGCTCGGGACATTCAAAAATGAAAAAAAACGTCCAAAGAAGGGAATTCTAGAGTCCTCTTCTCTAATTTAAACCCTAAACCCTAAACCCTAAACCCTCGCATGCAGCCCCGCAGCCGGTGGAGCCGTTTGGGTTGATGGTTTTTCGCGGGGAGCTGTGGAAAGCAAGTTCGAGTGGAATCCCTCGGGAAAATAAATTGCATTTTCAATTTTAATTCACAAAATATATTTTGAAGACTGTCTTGATGCGAAATTAATTCTAAAAAGCCGCGTTTCCCGCGTGTTCCTGGCGCCGCCCGCTGCAGAGTTCTTGAACGGGCAGCTGATCCGGAACAAAAGTCCAATAGTTTGAACAAATAAACAAAATAAATGAAACTTTTATTCTTTTTTAATTCTTTTTAACATTTAAAGCTCGCAAAAAGCCACAAATTCCAGTGAGATCGCAGTTCCGATCCTCACAAGAAGTTCGCCTTCAGAACAACACCTCAGGCGCCCACCCGAAGTTCAAATTGCAATTTCTCCGCATTACCCCAAATTGAATTAATTTTAATCTTTAATTATATTTATAGAAATTGCATTTTAATATTCTAAATTAAATATTGGAAAGAATTCAATTTAGAAGATTAATAGGAATTCAGTTTCGCTCCAGAGTCTTGCTGCTGCGGACACTGAAAGCAACTCAGCTTTATTTCAAATAGTTGATTTCGCTGAGAACCAATGCAACTACACCTTTAAACGAAAGCAGAACTAATTGAAATATAGTTTCTTATATTTTAAAAGAATTAAAAAATGAAACTATAATTCAAATAAATAAAAAATGAGTGACACTTCAAACCTCCCATTCAAGGAAAGCCACCTTCGGCTTTTGAAGCAGCGCAGCAAGTGGTCTTCTGCTGCGTCTGTACACTGCAGCAGACTTTCCAGAGTTGCTTCTTCTGGCAGCTGCCAGAATAAAATGGCAGCAAATGCTGCTGCTGCAGTGAGCAGCAGCAGCAGCACTTGCTGCAGCGGAGCAGCAAACAACACTCCTGAGCCATCTCCCACGAAACCGCATGCAGCAGCACAACACTTAGATCTAAGCCCACCTCTAAGCAGCAGCAGCAGCAGCAACAGCAGCTGCAGCAACAGCAACAGCAGCAGCAGCAACAACAATAGCAGCAGCAGCAGCAGCAGCAGCAGCAAGCTCTCCCCACCGTTTGTCCGCTGTCTTCAGCGAAGTGCTGCTGCAGCAAACTGGTCATTTCTGCTGCTGCTTGTGTCAGCAAAAGCCTTTTTTATAACAGAAAAAAGTTGGAAAAGAAAAGAAAAAGAAAAGAAGAAGAGAAGCAATTCAAGACAGCCCGAGCCGCTTGCCAAGGCTGCTGCTGCTGCAGTTGAAGCAAGCAGCAGCAAAGTTGAATAATGTCTTTGGCAAAAAAGGAGCTCAAAATGCCACTTGCGGAAAACAACTTTGCCAGTTTGCTGCTGCCAAAACAAATACTTCTGCCACTCCGACAAAAGAACAAACAACTCCAATCTAAATTCTCTCCAACTCAAAAACTTTCCAAAAAAATCCAACAAGTCCGCGCCAAACGGCGCATGCAACATGTGCCAATTCGCCCAGCTGTACGTACACCCCGCGGTGTACGTACACCGCGCCGGCCACTGGGGTGTACGTACACCGCAGCTGCATGCGGCGCTCGCTGCATGCGCCTCTGGCTGCATGCAGGTGCCCCGCTGCATGCAGCCCCGCCATTGCATGCATGCATGCGTCTGACTCTGCATGCAGCCCCCCCATTGCATGCATGCATGCGTCTCGCTGCATGCAGACCCCCCATTGCATGCATGCATGCGTCTCGCTGCATGCAGCCCCCCCATTGCATGCATGCATGCGTCTGACTCTGCATGCAGCCCCCCCATTGCATGCATGCATGGGTCTCGCTGTCTCGCTGCATGCAGTCCGCCACTGCACGCATGCACGCTGGCCGCATGCAGCCCCGCCACTGCATGCATGCATTCATGCATGCATGCATGCATCAATGCACGCATGCGCATGCATGCATGCATGCATGCATGCATGCAGGCTGCATGCAGCCCCATTGGCGCATGCACGGAGAGTGCATGCTAAGGCCCGAAGCCAAGGTAAGTGGGGTCTCCGGCTTGGGAGGCGAGAAGCCTCGCGCGTTTTTGCAAAACGCCCCAATCCACTTGCGGAAAAGAGTTTCGAATTAATTCTCCCTGAAAGAAAAATCAAATAAAACTGAATTAATAACTCCCCATAAAGCAGCAGCAGCAGCAGCGGCAGCAGCAGCAGCAGCAGCAGCAGCAGCTCGCTTGTTTTGGTGCGGAAGGAAGTGCAGCACCCAGGTGCCTCAGCACCACCACCAGCACCCTCTCCAGCACCCGCACCCCCAGCAGCAGCATCAGCAGCACCCGCACCCCCAGCAGCAGCAGCAGCAGCAGCAGCAGCAGCAGCAGCAGCAGCAGCAGCAGGAGCTCGCCTTATTTTGGTGCGCGAGGAAGTGCAGCACCCAGGTGCCTCAGCACCACCACCAGCACCCTCTCCAGCACCCGCACCCCCACCAGCAGCAGCAGCAGCACCCGCACCCCCAGCAGCAGCAGCAGCAGCAGCAGCAGCAGCAGCAGCAGCAGCAGCAGCAGCTCGCCTTATTTTGGTGCGCGAGAAAGTGCAGCACCCAGGTGCCCCTGTCCCGCTGCTGCACAGTGGTGTCGATGAGCATGGAGAACCAGCCGCCAGCAGAAAGGGCAAATCTTGTGTTTTTTTTGGAGTCCAAATCAATTTGGATTTCATTTATTATCAAAGACAAAGACCCCAAACAGCCCTCCAAACCCCACAAAAAATAATCCCCCAACTCTCTAAACCAGTACAAGTGGCTGCGGTGCAGCAGCAGGTACCGCCCCGCCCACTCCCGCTGCAGCCGCCCCCCCCGCGCCCCGGGCGCTGCGCTCACGCTCCCTGCAGCAGCAGCAGCAGCAGCAGCAGCAGCAGCAGCAGCAGCAGCGGCAGCAGC
>NW_013652423.1:0-4713 GCF_000499385.1 Eimeria necatrix
TCCGAGTAAAAGACACGCAACATCCACTGGCAGTGTCCGCGGCACTCGACATGCTCTCGCCAGCTTATGGGTCTCCAAGGATCATCGGTACGATCACCTGCAGATCTCAAACAAATATAAAGAGACAAAGAGAGCTCATGTTTTCTCACAAAAACTCGAGCTGCTTATCTGTGCGAGCTTTCGTCTTACAGAAAAAAATTCAAACGCGCCAAACGCGATTCCACGCGATGCTGGTCTTGGTAACTAATATTCTTGAACTTCCAGTGTTCAAAATTAATGATGATGCCACCTGCGTAGCCTCACACTTCAAATTTCATGTAGCAAGTCCCCATTTTCTTAACATTATTTGTGCTTGGTCCGCGAGCAGCCCTCGCAGACAGATTCCTACGTCGTGTTCAGCTTGCGAAGTTAAAATCCTCTTTGTGCCTTCCTATTTGACTTCGATCGACCTTTACACTGCAAAGGAGTACTCCTATGCGCTCCAGCCTATCGTGGCTGTTTGCACCTATGCGTTTCTCGTATTAAGAGCTTGCCCATGAAAGCTGAAGGAGACAAGCACAGCTACGCTCAAAGCCGTGGGGGCAGCATAAACAGCTGTTCATCATCTCCCGTTCACTTCGACTTTCCGGCTGCAGGAATAATTCGCTACGCATTGTGGTGGAGGCACTATGTATTCACGCAAAAGCAATGCTTCGCATGGGTGTATTCTGCTTCCTTTCGTTCGGCAACAAAAAAACGTCCTTTCATTCCAGACTAAGCAGTTGTGTACCTGTCTCAAAGCCAGAAGATGTATTGGTTAGAGGCCGTATGCCCAGCAGGCGTGTGCAACTTACAAACTGCATAGCGTGTTTATTCGCCTTTTCACGTTATATTACTATGGTTAGTGTTTAAAGAGGCATGTGTCACCACGTTGCCATCAAAATGATAGGCTAGATTTTCGTTGGGTTATGGAAAACAAATTGGGCAATATCTTGTCATCTGAGCATTTATCTGTCACGCATAGCGAATTCGAAATGAAGGAAACCACAGAGAGTTTTCGTCTAGCAGCCGCGAAGCAGCCATCAATGGCGAAAGTAATGCTTTCCATAAAAAGCAAACGTTTTCGGGAAGATATCTGCTGCTTTCGTTTAGTCACGGATGCTAACGGTGTGCAAAAATCACACAAGATTCAGTGCAGTTCTCAGCTTTGAGTCTTGTCAGTTTCTGTTTCAATTTTAGCATCTGCACAGAAGCTTTAACGACGATGTTACTGTGTAGAAGCAAAACTGAACTGGAAGCCCCTTGGAAAGCGTTTCGTGGCGTGTGAGGTTTATGAAGTCCCGCATATGGCCCCACAGCCATCGTTCCAGTCCCCCATGAGGGGAGAGACACTTGATGGTGGTTTCCTAATACTCCACATTATTGAGTTAGTGATTTCCGTTCTTTCCATTGAGCGTTCCCTTTGCATGAGTCTACCCAAGTTTTACAAATTAAATCTAGAAAGCATAGCCCGAAGAAGAAGCCATACAAATTAAAAGTACGGATTTTACAGGCTCACTGTGTCTCTACGCAACAAATCAATTGCTGATCATCGTCTAGAATTTCCAGTGGCTAGTGCTGGCGTGAAAACAGGACGGGGCGGCGCGAACCTCTGCATTGCTTCGCACAACCCCCTTGCCTTTTTTGTTTCAGATCTCATTATTAAGACCCAAGAGTGTGTATGCATAATGCAAAACGTAGCGTGCACATAGCGAACTTGATACTTCTTTGCTTTTCTCACCGAAAGGTCACCAACCGCGGAAGCTGGTACTACGGAAGGACGCAAGCTGGCGCAATGTGCTGTCCAGCACTCACAACCTGATCCATTGGTCCCTGTAGCGTGACTTGCTGCCCGCTGTCTAATGAACTGAGCATGCTGTGATCTTGTGTACCTAGACTAGAGCACACTTCGGCACGTGTCTCGGCAAGCTTCGTATTATTCTACTGGAATAGCGTATAGCACAGCAGCGTCCTGACGGTGTCAGCCGAATGCGCCTTAGCGTGCATCTTTGTAGAGGGTCGCCGCACTTATGCTATGCAGATCTGCATCATCAAGAATCCTACGTTGGAAGAACAAGCCGTTATGCGCGAAGCCTACAAGCTATGCGTTCCAAAAGAGGATGATAGGTTCCTTCCCCAATGTTTCAGTACGAGAACACTACGTATTTCTATGAACGACAAAAGCAAGCATCTAAACTCGGTTTGTGAGAAAGGGAATGTTACAATCGACTAGTTGTGTGGAGAAAAACCGGGAACTAGGAAATTTCTTCACGTAGAACTAGCAAATGCCACATTCAGCAACTTTAACCTTTTCTAGCTGCTTTGAAACACTTTTTTTGGAGCAGATTATCTGACTTGGGGTATGCAATATTCACACACTGCTGTGATTGTTCTATTCAATAAAAGGATCGTTCGAGTTTTTGCCACCTGCCACAGGCAGTGTATATCTAAACATTAAAAGGACTGTCCATACTTTCGCCGCCTGCCACAGTCAGAACATACATTTTTCTAAACACCCTATAAAGCTGCAAACCATGTAAAGGCGACAGTCTATTAACGAGCCCACAGGTGTCGTACATACTGCAGCAATGCGACGTCGCAAGAGTGACGTCTATGTCTAGATGCACAGCTCCGCTGCGTTGGCTTCATCTAGTCACATTGCTTTTGGTTTCAACATGCACTCAACCGACCGCCTTTATTAGCATAACAGAAAGACAGCTGAGGCTAAACTGCCTAGCCTCTCCATCAGTCTTCCATGTGCACGGCTTGCTAAGAAGTTTCCGCAAACTACCGGCTAGGCGTATTACATTGGTAGCTGCAGCGCTGCAGAGCGCGCTTGAACACATGAAAAACTAATCTCAACGTTCTTGTTTATAGAGCGCCACGTGCTTTCCGATGCTAGAAACCCCTGCAACGCACTAACTTGGGGAAAAAAATTTCCTGGGTTGCACCCAAGGCATCGCGTAACGTGCTACGTATCTGCTTTTGCGGGAGTTGTCACAAGCAGAACTAACCCAGAAATCACGAACAGTCAGATATTGCACTATGCAACGCATAATGCAGTACGAGCCTCAGGAGCTCAGCCCTTCCTGGCGTCAAGACACGTGAGCCGCTGTTCCCGACAAGCTGCTTTACACGCGCTTTTTCAGCTACTTTGGCAGTCCAAAACACACTATCTTAATGTAGGAAGCTCTCTAGCTTTACAATACCTCTAGGAAACGGCAGTGGCGCCCACAGCTGTGGACACATATGCAGCGAGCTGGGAACGCATATGCAGCCAAGCGCATCACAACGGAGTTACGGACTATGAGCAAGTTCGAATAATAATTATGAACCTATCAAGACACTGAAGCTTCAAACCAGCTCAAAGGACGCTTGAGGTATGTACGACTCGAGTTGCGGAAAACGGAAACCAGCAACTACCGTGATTGTTGATTATTGAAACTCACCAACTCAGTTTCATCACAAAACGCACTCTGCTGTTACGCATCGTACTTGAGAAATATGGTCCAAACATTTCATTCGAGATAGCACGCATACGTAAAATGCATGGCATGCCTCCACCTGCATCTACCACCTGCTGTTATATATCCAGAATTGGGGAGGCGCTTCCTAATGGCTGTCCATAGCAGTGAGGAGCTAACCCACAAGAGAGCGGAGTCTTCTAACCGTCAAGCGTAGGCTAGCAAATGCGCTGCATCCTGCGCGTGCATCAAAGTCCCATGTGGAGACGACGCATTCAGCAACGGACAACCAGCAAACCGAACCAGAATCATTAAACAACATGACATGCCATAGCCATGCATTGCCACGCGTGTACCTGAAGAAAAATGCGGCAAATGGGGCCAAGGTTCCCGTCTTCTCAAACGTACGCTGGACTCACAAACTGCAACGGGAGGTTCATCGTTTTAAGCAATATCAGCTTCTGAACAGGGCAGTGCCCTGTCACAGCCGTGACTACTTTTCGTTTCCCGTCGTGACTGAAGACGAATAATTGCCTTTATGCTTTCAATGTGGCGCTCCTAAGCAGAAAGCCACGGCAATGAAATAGCAAAGGGCGTGGGAATCGCCGCTCGTCCGTGTAGGGCATGCTGGGCCGTGTGATCCATTATTTCATCTGTCTTTTGCCTAAGCAAAACGTAGCCTCACCGCCTTTTATTCAATCATATAAATGCAGTCCAATGTACCTAGTCAGCAGGCTAAATGATTCCCACTTCCAGAAGGGCCATGGTGACTAGGCTGACTACTAGATTCCGAAAACCGAATTCAATACAGCAGTGCTTTGTTTTAATGCATGTGTGTTCAAACGTGCCTATGCGCTGCAGTAGCCGAAGACGTACCACCTTGATTTATGAGCGGCGATGAAATGCGATATTTTCTGCGCCCGCGTCAGCACTGGTGGGCCAAAATGAATGACAACGAGCCACTGACAAGCAACAACTGGCGTTCCAAATGCTAGATTTATACGTCACGAGCCAGATACACGCGCGCGTGAATCCTCGGTTACTCTGTCTTGCCCAGGGCAGTAGGGTTCAAATGAGAAAAAGGTGAATTCAAGGGCAAGGTGCTCTAAACAATGTTTGAACCTCTGCAAACAAGCAGCGTTTGAGATATATGCGCGTTTTAGACCGTGAAAACGTACCCCCTGAGGTACAACATAGGCTTCTGAGGATCCATCTCTGCTTGAACATCTAG
>NW_013652424.1:0-4607 GCF_000499385.1 Eimeria necatrix
CTTATTCATACAAATAAAGTCAGCTTTGCAGTTGATGTGTGAGTAGAAGTTACTCATGCGAATAAAGTTAGCTTTACAGAAGAAGCTCAAATTGTTTCACACATGGTTCCAGGGGTTTGAACTTGGGCAAGGACATTGGTGCTGCCAATGGAAATAACACACTCGTCGAAGAGGAAGTTCTTCCTCTTAATTGGATCATCGAAAAAAATCTGTTCGATGAGTTGTATTGTTTGTTTTTGCGCTTTCAATGAGTAGGGATAGTAAAACAACGACAAGCTACAACTCTTTGAAATAAAATCGAGCTCAGCTCCGGTCACTCCACCCATGTTTTGATTCGTCAGAATACGCGACTAGCTTCAAGGGGTAACAAGCCGACACTTTTTTTATGTTAAAACGACAAATATTAACAAGCAGAACGAGAAAAACACTCCCTGCTACAGAGGGATGAAGCCTGGGGTTAGTTGTGTAGACAGCGTCTTATTCAGCCAGAGCACTACGCTGAAAAAAAATTTGAGCAATTGAAGGGAGTAGTTTATACACGTTTTTTTGCCATCAACAGAGTTTTCTGGGGGCTTTCGCCTGAATTTGTGCTCGGCATTGGCCTACCGAGTGGCACAATGTTGCTTCCGGGGTTTTGGCAGGGAAAACGCTCACGGTAGCCGGTTTCACAGGCAAAATCCTCCAAAACTCCATTTTCTTCCTTGAAGGCACACTTTTAGCGCAGGTTGAGGGATATTTCAGTACTACGAGGCCTTGCGTTGTCCAGAACCAACGCTTGAATTGTTGCATCTCCAGATACAGTGTGGTGTGCACGGCTTGCCGCGCCCGCGGCCCTACATGGTTTTCGCTACACAGGTGCGCAAATATTCATCAGGGATACAGGCATTCAAAAATAAGTTTCAATGCATAGTCATTCATGTTCCCGTCCTTTCAGCCTCCCCAAGGCCTTCGGTGTTTGTTGTTGCGCGTTTTCCCGCACGTTGTATATTGCTCGCATCAATCCCTGACCTTCCTGTTGAATACCTTAAACTAGTTATGCAGCAAGGGCCAGGTTTCTGTAGCTATGACCTCTCTATTCATATTTCATATATAGAATAGTAAACGTTACCACCGTGGGAGGCTATGCAAGCACAACGTTGCACGCTAACAGTTTCAATCATTCCGCCCAGTCCCGACCGCTTCGAACCCATTTTCACATCGTAATCCACCAGCAAATAGACCGCTCAAATGGGCATTGAAAGCTACGCAATTCCTTGGAACTTGTTGGCACGAAAAATTTCAAGGGGTGCCTGTAGCCTTCTAGGGTAAGGACTGACAGATGAGCAATAATGCGGACACCCACGCAGCATTCTACAATATGTAGGGAGTTTGTATTTCCGTATTTCGCTCGAATGTATATTGCGGGCAGGTCAGGGGAGGCCATCGTCGCCCTCAGACTTTTTAGCACCATTTCTTTTAGGGATGACTAGTTTCCGGAGGAAGCGTAATCTTTTCTGAGCTGTGTGCGGCGCTATGGGCCTACTTCAGCACGGGTTGAAGCGGGAAGGCACCGTTATGCCGGCGCAGGCTTGGCAAACTGTTTCACACACGAATGACTCGCAGTCACTCGAATGAGCAAAAGTGCATGGCACAGTTTTAGCAATAACTTCAGTTTTTCCGTTGCTCAACAATTTTCGCGAGTGCAGCGACCCCAACTGCGCCGCTAGCAGTCATCCTGGACGAGGCAGTCATTGGCGCCAATTTACAATATCTAGTCTGACGGGAGCGGACCACCTATATATTGGTCCATATGTAAACTAGCCTCCCATATCACCGGCTATTTTGTGGCACAGCTCACTTTGAGAGGCTACCCGTACAAAGTGACACACGCACGGTGATCGGCTGTCACTCTCTTTTACACGTGAGGCGTTCGTCCGCCCATTCCCTTCAACAAAATTCTTTACTTTCTTCCATAGCTTTCGGTATTGAGCACTATATTTTTGTCACATGTGCTAGAAGTCCGTTTCGGCCCGACATTTTGCTGTCAGGCCCGGAAGCTCATTTGAGTTAATCTACAATATGTGAGAATCGATACGCCGCAAGCCTTGCCGAAGGCAAGTCGGTCACCGAAGCTCACCACGAAACACAATAAGAAAACAACAATAATAATGATGTTGTATTATGAAGAACACAGAATGAAACAAGTGGTGAGGTGGCTTTACTAAACAAAAGGCAAAATTAAGTAAGTTTGAAAAAAATTCAGAGTTTTGTTCTTCTTTGCTTGACAATTTCAGTTAAGTTGCTCGGCCAGAAGCTATATAACATGGAACCATTGCACGACCCTTATCCGGCCAGTTAGAAGCAACATCCAGAAAACTCAGTGCTCAATGATTTTTTATTCTGATTCCGAATGTCGACCTGTATTCGTGTTGCTATATGGAGAGCATTTTCTAATCTCTTAGCAGAAGGTGATCTATCCGGCATTGTACTGCTCTATCCGGTTGCTGGAAGCATATTATTCGGGGCGTTGCAAAAAGGGATTCGGCAGTGTTTAAAATAGTTAAGTCGAAAGCAGTGTTAATCTGTAAGCAACACCTCCGGTGTGCCCTATTAGCGTACTTTATGGTCTTTCTAGCAAGCCCCAAAAGTAAGAGCATGTGTTTACGACAGGCAAGTACTTGCCTCTGGGCCACCTTTTGCTCACTGCAGAATGTTTCATGGTGTGTTGAATCGGTATATGGCTTTTTATTCCATTGGCACTTGTGACGTAAAATCTTTCTTGCCCGCAACGTCGTTAAGACGCATTCTTATAATCAAGATTTCCCGAGAAAATTTGATCTTGCCGTGTCGTCGCGGTGTCGCCGCGTCCACAAAACTGCAAACCAAGGCTATGAAAGTAGTCGGTACCCCAGAAACACTGCTACGGTTGTTGAGACTGTTCAGCAGCATCGCCAGCTCAGTTAGACAGTAACGTAAAATGACGGGAAAATTCCAGGAAAGCCGTAATCACTCGGATTCATGAAATTGAGGATGGCACGTCACGTTGGCAATGCATTTTGAGCTTGTTTAGGTGTGGTTTTAAGCTATTAGATTGCCAGGCGTTGAAAGTGCACCAGGATGTCAATTCTCCGGGCGGCGCGAGCAGGTAGGGTTTGAGTTAAGTTGAAACTCGCTGCCGAAACTGCTCGCCTTTGCATTCTGGAAGATTATGTATATCGCAACAGCACCGTAACAATTACATAAAGCTTCCAGGGCGACCACTGGAGAGCGGAAGCTGCAAGCTTATAAACAAATTTCCCCAAATAAAAAAAAGAACTGCATTCTGGTGGCCCTAATTTGCCTTGGTAAATTTGACAGAGGCCAATATTTAGATCCAGCGTGTAATGGTACTAGGCTGTCGTCATCACATCACTGCAACGGGACAGTTTGCCTTTTTGGATCTCGTTAGCCGTCACCATTCACCTAAAGGCTGTTGCCCTTTCGTAAGCTGCCTCGGTTCAGACCGATCCTCAGATTGTATGCTTTAAGGTACACTATAGAAAAGAAGATTATTTTGCTGCTCTATGAGCCTTCAACTTTCGCAGCTTTGTGACCGCACTACTATCACAAAAATGCAGTTGCTACGCAGGTGGTTTCATATTTCAGGACAGTTATTCACGAAGATTCGTGCTGTTTCCGTATTGTTTAAAGCAGCAGTAGCCACATTTGTTACGAACGTGCAGCCTCCGCCTCTACTTGTATGGGAAGATGGAAAGTAGCCGACACCGCGGAGTGTGAGCTGGAGGAAACGGGCATTAGAAAAATTTAGTTGGTTTAAATAAACAAGAATCAACTTGCTTTAAACATATCGAAATTCAAGAAAAGAGCGTGAATGCTTCAATTATCAAGTACAAGCCGAGAAACGCTACATAGAGGACTCGGGGACCCTGTTTGGCTTTGAGCCCGAATGACAGGAAAAACTGGTAGTGCACCAAATACTTTGCGGGGCTACGGCAAACCACATTATCTGAATATCTGTTTCCAAAAAAAACCGTGCTGAAACGTTTCTAAAACCCAAGCACCACAAAAGCCAAAACCCAGCACCCCAGCAATAGATCACGAAACGGGGCATCCTTACCCTCTACCCTAGACCCTAAAGCCCTAAACCCTAAATCGTAAACCCTAAACCCTAAAACCCTAAATCCCAAACCCTAATCCCTAAATCCTAGATCCTAAACTCTAAGCGTGAACTCATTCATTTGGTAAGTTTGTTTATACCTTGACCTTGTCGCTACGTTTGCTTATTGCTTGACTCTGTTGCAGTGCTCTAATTACTTTTCTCCCAGTAGTGAGTGCAATATTGTAAATGCGTAGCTTTCAGCACTAAGCGTTGAGCCATGAAGTTTCAATTGAGTGAAGTGTAGTGGCTTCCCGTCGCCCAATAGTGAATTCAATATTATAAATGCGTAGTTCCCAGCATTATGCTTTGAGGTGTGAAGTTTCAAATGAGTGGAGGATAGTGGCTTTCAGGGGTAACCCTCGGAAAATGTTGCTGTTCTACTTGCTATTACACAATCCAAAATTCTTTAATTTTTCAATGTGGTCATCCTGCATCGTTTTTATTTTCAGAGCCGCTGCTTCGCGTACGT
>NW_013652425.1:0-5848 GCF_000499385.1 Eimeria necatrix
GTCAATATCCGGCACAAGGAGACGCATTTGGTTGCATGAATATTTCGCATTCCTCAAGCAAGCGGTACACCGAACCACGGTGCAATTCAGAGTCAGCTTCCGCATTACAGTGCTAGCTCAAGGGAAGTAACCACAGAAAAGCCGCGATTCACGCAACTGGGCTACCGCTGTTTATAGCTTTGAACACTACAACTAATTCGGCATTACTCCGTTGTGGCGTAGGAATATTGCTAGGTACCAAAAGTAATGCAGCATGACCGAGTGCGTTAAAAGCGCTAGGATGGCTAGACTCATCCTGAAGGCGCGCCCCTTTGTGAAGTGCTATGGCACTAAGCCAACCCGACACGCAAGGCGAGTCAACAGTGCATCGTTAAGAGTAAATCAACAAGTGCGAAGTCTGTCTTGACAGCAAACGTCGGCAAACTCATTCCGTAAGGAATTGGCTCATGCGTCAGTGTTTCAAGTGCCCAAACTAGCATCGTGTACAATATCTCTAGGGGCTTGTTACCAACCTGGTATCGACGGAAATACGAAAGGTGTTCTGTAGCTACACAAAATTAGCCTTCAGGTAAAATGAAGACATCGATACTCAGAACGAGCGGCCAAGCCACTTAATTAGATGATGTTACGGCTTGAATGAGCTCTACACCCTTTCGTTCCCCTCCCCCTACCAGCGCACGAGCAGAAGAAGCCCAAGAGTCCTTCACTTGAGAGAGAGCTCCGTAGTTCTACACTCTACAAGTGTTCACCCGTACTGTTTATTGTGGTCTCCAGGGCGTGAAAGACACTTTGGAAGGCCAAGACAAGGGAAAGCATGGCGCCATCCAATTAAGCGATCCAGCAAGAAATTAATCTCGGGTACGTCCCCTTGCAGCCATTAGCACGAAGTGCGTAGGCATCCTTAGTGCAGTCTTTGCTGCACGTGGCTCAAGCTCATATCGATTTGCAAGGGAATATCTTTAGCGTCCCGTACTCGGCGCGCGTTTGAGTGAGTGAAGCATTTTTTCATCCACCTACTTTTGTGGATACTGCTTGGCCGCCTTCCGCCTGAAAACAGGGCCTCGAGACTTTCGGCTTTTCCTTCACCGTAACAGAGACCGCTCCCCTTGAATCAACGAGTTTCCCTTCTCCACAGCTATGTACTCTAGGCACCTTAATTGTAGTGAACTGTACCTTCAAACTTCAGGCCCTACGGCCAATGTTACGCTTCTCCGGTAAGACTTTGCTTTGGCATGTCATGAAACGAGCCGGATTAGAGCCTGCGTAACAGACAGGTCATTGAAGCAACGAGACAACCCTCACCAGAGATGGTTATAGAGCGAGCGCCCTGCACATCCGCTGTGAGCCTCCAAGAAGACCAACCGAAAGCTGAGATCAAGGGTTTGTTCAAGTCGTACAAAAACGAATCCATCAGGGTACAGCACTGCCCTCAAAAGGCGGTGGCACAGCCACAAAAGTAGTTGCGGGTGCATCATCTCGAAGCTACCTGTATTCTACTCCGAATGCTCCCAGAAGCCGCTTTGACGATGCGGTAACTCCCCAATAGCGGCCGCCTCGTTAGTGTTCGCGAACAAATTCAAAAGCAGGGTTACACTGCTCGGGGAGCCAGGCAGAGTACAGAGCGAGCGCAAAGTCTACGTGTACGCCGACACCCCGTTGGCGTGCAACCTGCAGTGCGCAGGCACTACAACAATAGCGCTCGCAGCTAACCAGCCAGGGTAGCTAGCCGGTGATCAATAAGTAGTGAGCACGCAGAACTAGCGCAAGAACTTCTTAATAGTAACGAATTATGGCAATTTATAAGAAAGATAGCATGTGGAAATTAGAAGTGTGTGTAAATACCGTAACATTGGGGCTGGCGCTAACGCCGGTACCGGAGCCGGCCACCGTCCCAACCGGGCCGATGAAGCAAGAATTATGATGGCGCGAATTCTACTGAAGTTGGATTTAGAAACTTGAAAGATGACGGTTTGTTGATTATTTGGTGTGGTTGTATGAGGTATGAGTCGAATGTAGAGGATCTGTCAGAAGGGCGCCCTATTCTTGGGCCAAATAGCACCGTAATAGCAGCAGAGAATCCTGCGCACTACATTTGGGGACTGTTCCGGAAGTGAAACATTTTCCCCGATCTGAGGATAGAAACACTTTGTCTAAATGATTCACACCCCGACAGCTTAACTCGGTAAGACCTGCATCTACGCAACGGGCGCGTTATCAGCCCCACAAAGCAGAAAACTCCTACAATGTCAGTAAGCAAGATGCCCAGCGGGACACCGGCCCATCATCCTCATGCTCCCACGAAACCCACCGTGGCAGAGCGGCCGCACGGGCATAAGGAGGCGTCCCCACAGGTGGTACCTATAACTAATGTTATGCCAGGGGACAGTCCGTACGTCACAGTCCGTGTATTACGCAGGCACTACAATGGGTCTTGCTGGTGACCTATAGAGGATAGCTGACTGATGACCTATAAGCGGTTAAGAGACTGACACGCGCAGTGAGTGCTTTAACCTCTCACTAGTGAAATGCAAATGCAATTGATTAACATGTATAGACTAAAAATGCCTGCGAATGCCCTAAGATTGGTCTGCCGACAACGCCGGCACACGTGCGCGTCACATCCTCACCGGACCAGCACAGCAAGAAGAAGAAATGGCTTTCATGCAAATATAGTTTTGAGAAGACGAAACAAAAAGATCTTTTTAATACATTTGTAGACGTTACGCGACCGATGCGTCGGTGGTAGAGAATATTTCTTTGAACGCCCGATTTGTGAGCAGTGCAGCGTCGTAGACGCTGCGAAGAACGCAGTGTACTACATTTGGGGGATGCTCCGGGAAATAAAAACTATTTTTTCAGGACCTGAGGGTATAAATACTTTGCTTTAGTAATTAGCACCTAGATATCTTAGCTGAGTAAAGGTTGCACCTACCCAACGGACCCGTAGTCGGCCCTATGCAACAGGAGACTTCTACGTCAGTTAACAAATTGCCCAGTGGAACACCAATCCAACCTCGACATGCTCCTTCGAAACCCACGGTGGCAGAGCGGCCGCACGGGCATAAGGAGACACCCCAGCAGGTGGCACGTATACCAAAGGTTAACGGCATGCCAGAGGACGGTCCGTACGTCGCGTGCGACCAATTCCACTCTGCGATGGCTGTGATAAAGAATGTTATAGGCGATTCTGCAGAATCGAGCGTAACGTCGCCTACACTCCCTGAAGACGGCAGTACTATGCAGGCCTTTTTAATGCGTACCGAACGACGGTACACCCAGATGGGATTGGAGACCAGTGAGTGGGGGAACGCACTTATCGACCATCTTGTGGGTCTGGCTCTAACTGATGGGATGTATCTACAGCGAACTATCGACCTAAGCGACTGGGCGACTGTACAGCGCCGGCTTCTGGAACGGCTCAACAAGACAATGTTGCAGAGTCAACTGCTAACGGAGTTGGGTAAAGTGCGGAGGAATGGAAACCCTAAAGAGTATACGGACCAGTTTGCGGCTGTAGCGGAGCGTGGAGTTGGGATCGCCCCCGACGAACTCGCTGACTTCTACTGCGCTGGGCTACTAACTGACCTCCATCTTCTCATTACAAATAATGGGCTGGTGAAGTATTCCTCCTGGGAACAAGTGGCGACAGCAGTAGCGCGACTCTACGAACCTAAGCAGACCGTGCTATAGCTACGAGAAAGGGCTAGTCGAGCGGTAAGAGCTGCTACTGAGGCAAATGCAACCCATCGGATGCAGGAAAATGGAACTAGGCCTGGAGGAAACTACGCGAACTGCTAAGAGTGTCAGGGTCGTGGATACCCGGCACGAGTTTGTTCCAGCAAGGGGGAACGAACCACGCGCCCGGGCGAGACCTGCAGGAAGTGTGGAGGTGTTGGACACTATGCTCGTGACTGTCCTACACACGGATGAGGCCGTGCCGAGCCGGAAAGCAAGAGCAGCAGGCAACCTATCCGTCCCAGCACTGAGAAGACCGGACGGCTAAACCGCGAGGGCTATGCGTGGTTGGACACGAGCGTTCTGGGCTGCGTAGCCATGGAAAAGGGATGAGGTGTCCGGTAGCGACAGGACCTAATGCCATTCCAGTCTCCCTAGAGCGGGGGAACCGCCTCCTGAACGCGGTAGAGAAAAGCAAAATGAGCGATGAGGACGTGCAGGGGACTCAGCCGCCTCCGGAAACGTGGTTCGAGTCTGGGGCGGTGCCGATGCGGAGTGAAGAGGCTCCGTGCGAGAAGACAGATAGCAACGGGAAATTTGCAGAAGCGACAGAAGAAGACTGCAGGCCAGAAGCGATAGAGACTATGCCTCATTGGTGGCGGGAAACTAGTGCGAAGGAATCTTGCAACCAAGGAGGAGCACTGCGTTACGTGGGTGCAACAGCGGTACTTCGCGTTGAGCTTGCAGGGAGTTCATGCGAGGCGCTTTTAGAAATAGGCGCTTCGAGAAGTTTCATTAGCCCTAAAACAGTCGAACGATTGCAGCTGAGGGTGCGGAGACTTCCAGAGGAGCATAGGTTCACTGTAGCTACAGGTGAACAATTATGCATGATCGAGTTGTGACGGGGTTGACGATCTGGTGCGGACACGCACGCTTTTCTGCGGACTTCTTTGTGGGGCCCGTTCCCTATGAATTAGTTTTGGGTTTGGATTGGCTGATGGAACATAAGGTGGCCTGATATTTTCAGTCCGACAAGCTCCGGACCTATATGAACGACCAGTGGTGCGAGTTACCGGTCGTTAGGACGGGTAAAGAGACACTGCAGGGTGACAGTCACATAGTAGCACCTCCAAAGACTTCTGCAGAGCAAGCGTATGACATTTTGGCTAAGCAACTGGCGGATATGTCAGCGGAGGAGGCTGCCATATTCCTACGGCCGCCACCTAAAAGGTATAAATCCCATGCAAAGACTAAGGCGAAGGCACGGATAACGTCGCTTGTTCGCCAAGCGGCGGCCGACGCAGACAGCCATTGCATGGTTTGCATTTTATCCTGGCTTAGCCCGACGCTGGCTCGTCAGTGGCACTGAGGTTCACGGACGAGTGGCAATGCGCACTTTGCTGCCCGTTGATCGGGAATCGACCCAAAGCCTCCGGTTCTAGCCGTCCTTTGGCGTCTACTGCCTTGACAACAGCGGAGGATGAGAAAGACTCTCCATGGCCTACGGCCAAACTTGAACATACACTCTTCGATGAGTGGATAAACTCGACAGAGGCACAAGCTATTCCATTCGAGATCACCAATGTGTTGAAAGAGTATCGGGCGGTCTTCCCCGATAACTTACCTAAAAGATTACCGCCGGAGCGCCCTCATGATCACCATATCCTCCTTGTACGTGGAAAACTTCCAGCGAAATCTGCGATTTACCGAATGACCCCAGATCAGCTCGCATTCCACTAGCAGGAGATAACTAAATTATCGGACAATGGGTGGATTAGACCAACATATTCGCCTATCCGCTCTCCTACGATAATTGTCGGCAAGCGTGATGATGGCTCCGGGGAGCGGAAGATGCGTATGATAGTTAATTACCAAGCTCTGAATGCACTTTCGGTAGCTCCTGATTTTCCATTACCTCCCATTCAAACCATTCTGGAGTTGCTGGGAGACGCCAAGTATTTTTTCACCTTGGACCTTGAAGCAGGATTCCATTATATACGTATGGCTGAGGAAAACCGCTGGAAGACGGCTTACCGTTCCGTTCTAGGGCTACTTGAATATCGAGTTATGCCCTTTGGCCTTAAGCGTGCTCTAGCTACTTTCCAGGCCAACATTAATGCCTATCTACAGCCTTTATTAGGACAGGATGTTATTGCGTACCTAGATGATGTAC
>NW_013652426.1:2500-5432 GCF_000499385.1 Eimeria necatrix
CTGGGAGACTGTCGCCTGCAGCAGCAGCAGCATCTGCTGCTGCTGCTGCTGCTCCACCAAGTAGCCTTGGTGACTACAGGTGCTGCAGTTGCTGCCGCTGCAGCTGCTGCTGCTGCAGCACGCGCGGGAGCAGCAGCAGCTGCCGCAGGTGCTGCTGCTTCTGCAGGGGCTGCCGCGAACGGGAGTCACTTGCTGCTGCTGATGCTGCTGCAGCAGACCCCTGGAGCATTCCCACTTTTTCAGCAGCAGCAGCAGCAGCAGCAGCAGCTCCGAGTGGCAGCCCCAGTTTCTCTCAGGCGCTGCCGCTGCGCTGCTGCTCCCGAGTGCCCAATGACGTTTTGCTGCCGCCGCCGCTGCAGCAGCGGCAGCAGCAGCAGGAGCTGCAGCAGCAGCTGCAGCAGCAGCAAGAACAATGGCACCCCAAGAAGGAGACATGCAATTTCGATTCGTCTTTCTACGGCTGCGCTGCCTGCAGCAGCAGCAGCAGCAGCAGCAGCAGCAGCAGCAGCAGCAGGTTTCAGAGCTGCTGCGAGCACAGCCACAGCAACACGCCGCTTTCACGTTCTAGCACACTGAGAACAGCAGCAAACGCTGCAGCTGCAGCAAGAGCACCAGCAGCAGCAGCAGCAGCAGCAGCAGCAGCAGACTGCATGGCAGCCACACCTTCGTTGGCGGGTGCCTCTGAGAAGGTGGCGCTGCCTGCAGCAGCAGCAGCAGAAGCAGCAGCAGCAGCAGCAGCAGGGAGAGCAACTCCAGCAGCAGCAGCGCACCACTGCGGGTCACTTACTCCGGACTGCAGCAGCGGTAGCAGCAGCAGCAGCAGCAGCAGCAGCAGCAGCAGCAGCAGCGACTGCCACCTTCTCAGCCGCAGCAGCAAATCTGCCTGCGGCTCTGTGGGAGTTTTGCGGCACAGCAATTCCGCCTTTGTCAGGCCCCAGAGTGAAGCCACCCCAACTGTAAACCCTAAACCCTAAACCCTAAACCCTAGATCCCAAACCCTAAACCCTAAACCCTAGGTTTCTTAGCAGCAGCAAAATGAACTTGGCATCTGGGGTTGCTGCTGCTTGCTGCTGCAGGTACAGCTGGTGGCACACAGTGCCGCAGTGCTCTTTACAGATGTGCTGGATAGCCGCAGGCAGCAGCAGCAGCAGCAGCAGCAGCAGCAGCAGCAGCAGCAAGGGGGGCCTGCAGCAGCAGCTAACGAAGTTAGGCACCGCGGCAGCATATGATGCGAGCGACGCCGAGGGTGCGCTATCTGCAGAGTAACTGCAGCAGCAACAGCAGCAGCAGCATCAGCAGCAGCAGCAGCAGAAGCTGCACTAGTAGCAGCTGCTGCATCAGTACTTGCAGTAGCAGCAGCTGCAGTAACAGCAGCTGCTGCTGCAGCAGCAGCAGCTGCTGCTGCAGCAGCAGCAGCTGCTGCTGCAGCAGCAGCAGCCGCAGTAGCCGTTGCAGCCGGAATAGCAGCACCATACACAGCAGCAGTAGAGCTGCAGAAGAGCTAGTTAGCAGCAGCAGCAGCAGCAGCAGCGGCTGCAGTAGCAGCAGTCAGAAGCCGCAGTAGCGGCAGCAGCAGCAGCAGCAGCAGCAGCAGCGATTGGCAGCAGCCGCTGCACCCAGCGGCAGCAATTAGAAGTAGCAGCAGCAATTAGCAGCAGCTGCTGCAATCAGCAGCCGCAGAGGCGGCAGCAGCAGCAGCAGCAGCAGCAATTAGCAGCAGCTGCTGCTGCATCTTCTTATGCTCAAAGCCAACGCTCGCAGCAACTTTGAAAGCACCATTTAATCATTTAGAATTTAGAGGGTCCAGTCTAAACCCTAAACCCTAAACCCTAAACCCTAAACCCTAGCTTGCGCAGGCGAGACTTGACGGCAACTAGCACGCCGCCCACTGCCATTAAGACCAACACAGCAGCAGCAGCAGCAGCAGCAGCAGCGGCAGCAGCAGCAGCAGCGGCAGCAGCAGCAGCAAGAGG
The DNA here is from genome assembly GCF_000499385.1 of Eimeria necatrix. NCBI lineage: Eukaryota > Apicomplexa > Conoidasida > Eucoccidiorida > Eimeriidae > Eimeria > Eimeria necatrix. The sequence continues at coordinate 4,474 of NW_013652426.1, forward strand.
ATTTGCAATTGACGTAACCTGTGTCCTCCCCAGCACACCACGCAGCCAAACCCTAAACCCTAAACCCTAAACCCTAAACCCTAAAGCATTGACTGTGTTGGAGGACAAAAGAAATGGAGCGTTTGCTGCCGCCTCTGTCGTTCGTTCTACTGCTGCAGCACTGGCTGCAGCAGCAGCAGCAAGTCCTGCTGCTGCTCTTGCTGCAGCAGCTGCTGCTGCAGCAGCAGCTGCTGCTCTCGCTGCTGCTGCTGCTGCTGCATGCGCTGCTTTTATTGCGGGGCGACCATCTTGGGGACATGAGCGCCTGTGCGCAATCAGCAGCAGCAAACCCTAAACCCTAAACCCTAAACGGCAAACCCTAAACCCCCAATCCAAAACCCTCGGCCACAGAGAGGGACGGTGGAACAGCGCCGCCCCTTTGTTCGTGCTGCAGCAGCAGCAGCAGCAGCAGCTGCTGCTGCTGCTGCAGCCGTCACTGCCGTTGCTGCTGCAGCTGCAGCCCCGCAACTCCCGACTCTGCAGCCCAAACCCTAAACCCTAAACCCTAAACCCTAAACCCTACCTGTCTTGCAAGTGGGCAGCTTCAAAAAGTCGTCCCAGTCATAAGCTCTGCCGCCGCAGCAGCTCCAGCTCTTGCAGCCATCACGGAAGGTGGGGGCCCCGGGGTGGTAGCTGCAGCAGCAGCAGCAGCAGCAGCAGCAGCAGCAGCAGCAGCAAGAGCAGGGGGGCTGTTTCAGGAGCAGCAGCAGCAGCGGGTGCTGCCACGCTGGCAGCCGCAGCGGGGAGATGCAACGAGCAGCAGCAGCAGCGAGGAACCCGAGCAGCAGCAGCAACGCACAGCAGCAGCAGCAGCAGCAGCAGCAGCAGCAGCAGCAGCTTCAGCAGCATCAGCAGCAGCAGCAGCAGCAGCAGCAGCAGCAGCAGCAGCAGCAGCAGCAGCAGCAGCAGCAGCAGCAGCA
>NW_013652427.1:0-5433 GCF_000499385.1 Eimeria necatrix
CCGTGGAAACCGGTCGTTCTAACACTCTGTGAGCAATAGATATGGGAGGCCAGACAATGGTGAGGGCCAACGGTCAGGGAGGCGAGCACCAGCACTTGCAGCGTAAAAATGCTTTAGCAGACGGAACGAAGGGCTTGCCTAATTATCGTGCGTCTGAAACGAAATATTAATGAGAAAAGAGTGCGTGGGACGTCGGCATAACGTGAATCATGAGGCGTGCAGCGTCCCCTCGTGAGCCAAGGCGCTCACTGACTGGAGATCGTCGCACCTCCATATGAGCGCGCAAATCGCCCCAAAACGGCGTAAAAGCCTTTCCATAGCTCTTCCCTGTGTGGGTTCTGCTGACGCTGATGCTCGGGGTAGCCCAGTAGCCCCAAAACCTTCGTTGTACTCCCTTGCTGTCGTTGCCGAGCATGACACCGCAATGGGAGATGAGCACCACAATAGGGGGGCAGGACCTGCTTTCAAAAATTCAAGTGCTCCGAAGAAGAAAGTGTTTGCTAATACTCTGGGAGGACAGGGCTCCGGCAAAACTGAAGCCACAAGCCACTTCGACAAAGCCCAAACTTTCGCTTTGCAGCTACTCCGATCACCGTGCGCACTTGCAGCGCAATCAGAACAAGCAGTTCTACATATCTGACTGTTCCCACCTACCATATTTGATATAATAAGTATTATCAAGCGTTTTGGTTGACGATATGTTGAGTGGATAAGAATGGAAGGCAAACAGAGCGGGTGCGGAAGCAAGAACCTGTGCTGGACGTGATGACTAGGCACCAGGGAAGGCAGCCACTGTCCTGTCTCCGGAGAACCAGCAGAGTCAGATTTTCTGCGGAATCACTCCAAATATCCACAATTTAGATTTTTGCAAATTTTCGTAGACCTCTCGTGACTTTTATATGCCTTTAAACTGCGGTGTATCAATGTTGTGCGAACAGTGCGATGCCAGGAGACTCACACTCAGCTATCCCTCCCGCTAACCAGTGCCGCCTACAGACCCAAGATGCACCAGATCTCAGAAGGGAAAGCTATCCGTACTTGCCGAGGCCCTAACCTAAGGATGTTCCGCCAGGCACTGAGGTTAGGTTACGATGCCGGGCATAGACTGAGTATGTACTCGGCCTGCGTCGCCAGAACCCGAGCCATCTTGGAAAGAGACCCCACATGCTACGGGGAGCTCTGCAGCAGGAAGCAGGAGAGGAGCAAAAGCAGGAATGTAATTTCCAGAAAAAAACCCTGAGCGGCTGCGTGAGCAGTACTGACCCTAAAGGGGCTTATGCACGAGCAAATTGGCTGGACAGAAAACAGCGTTTCAGCTTGTTGCTCTGTGACCGCACTGAAACGAAAATAACGCTTTGAGTTGTGTGTCTCTACAATAAGGACGTCTGCATTGCACAAGCAGTCCCGCACCCGCAATGAAGTTCGCTGCTGCGTAACCACTTCTGCATAGACAAGTAAACACGAAGGGCCTGTGGCTCATGCCATGCTTCAGCGATTTATGAGGCTAATCACTAAACTCAAATCCTCTAAAATGCACTGGAATAGTTCACTGTGTTCGAGGGTCTCGAGCTCCGCAGATTCAGGCAACATTTTTGGGTTTCTCAGCAGAAATGTTCGACAGAAAGAAAATAACAAAATTTCTCTAACTTTATTTGCTCTTTAAATATAGTTGTTAACGCAGTGGTTCAGCGGACCAGAGATCCTACCTACGATTCGCGCATGGTAACTCCTGCGTGTCTATTATGGAGCTCACCGCCTTCAGCATTGAGCTCTAATATTATACAGCGCAAGCCGAAACCTCATTTCTACATTTGCTAAAGTTGCACTGGAGTGACAGTAAAGGCGCGACCCTGGTGTCTTCAGCGCAGTCCCACTTCCACCGGACGCACTAGCCAAGCCTTCCTGTGTTCGGCCAAATAACACATGTGGTCAAATTTTGGTTCAAGCCATCACATTTGGACGTAGCCTTTCCCATTTCCTTTGCCACTGTCTTTATTTGAGCACAACAGCGAATAAAATGGACTAACTTGGGGCCAAAAAATGCCTTCAGAGAAGCTTTGCGCATGGTGGCTCCAGCAGCCTGCTTTTCTAGCACTGTAGAAAAGCGGTCTGCTTGGCGCCTTGGCACTGCAGCACAAAAATATCAGCCCTGCATTGCTGCAGGCCCAGCAATACACTCCAAAATCAAATGAGGTTTACAGCTTCTGCAGCTAGTACAAATGCAACTGCTGCAGCACCAATCGCCAAGGCGGTCTGTTTGCTTTCATTGCCTACGCTCGCTTTTGCAGGCGGTTCACCTGGTGCGTTTGTGGTTGTTTCGCGGCCACACAATGATTTTCTCTGCAATACGTTATCAGCATGCAGTTTGCGCATGGCTTTATGTGCTCCTTTGGGAGAGCCTGCCTCTTTAGACACTTCACTCCTGGTGCCTCCGCCGGTTCCTGCAGTTGCTACATCTGAGGCAGCTGCACTTGCAGCTTCTCCGACTGTCGCCTGAACAGTTCGCACTGGGCCAACGAGCTCATTCGCAGAACAGCCGCTGGCACGATTGTCTGCTTGAATTGCTGCATTTGTTTTCGGCTCCCCTTGTTCGCCGCCCCGTTCGGCGCGATTGCTTCAATTTGCTTTGGTCCCTGCATCATATTGGACAGAAACTCGTGCACTGTGTGCTAGCTTTAGACGAGGAGTCGAAAAGCTCAGAAGATAGCAGTGGTAAGCAACAAAGCAATCGCGAGAAACTAGCAAGCTGAAGGATCACCAAATATCTTCAAAAGAACTTTTCCTGTGCAGGCTGCAGCATCCGGCTTTTCTAAGACTCTATAATAAAGCTTTGTAGGGCCGTCTGCCACTGCAGCACAAACAAATCAGGCCTGTGAGCCTGCAAACTCAGCGTCGCAGTTGGAAATGCAAGTTGTGCTGCTACACTGTGCACACTCAAGGGATGGTCAAGTTGCGAGCAAGACGTTGTAAAGTGTAAGACAAGAACTCAAGCAAGTCCTGCTTGAAGCTTCACGTGCACCTACACCTTGTCCGCTCCGCACAGCGTGAAACCACGACGCTCATCTCTTCCGTTAGTGCCAACAAATCGCGTGTAAACTGCAATGTCATTACCACCCCACAACAGCGTTTTGCCAATGGTCCCAACTGTGGCTAGACTCCCCATTGCCACACGAGGACTGGAAGACTAACTCTCTCAGCCAGCTGCTTGCCAAACGGGTTTTCTAATAATAGTCTTCGCCTAAATTTGCCTAAGAGGCTTTGATTTTTCATTTCCTGCAGGGAAATCGCAGATACGGCAGACCCAGCGGGCACTGCTCCAGGAGGTGCTCTGTCGCCGAGCATTCAACTCTCCAAATTGCTGTTCGCCTCCCTACTGGTCCTTGCAGACACAAATAGAGCCTGAAGTGAGTAACAAACAAAGTACTTACTTCCTCCACAATCTCAATATGCAAGGTCACTGTACCAACGCCGCGAATATCACAGTCCGCCTTGACCCTAGCTGCAGGGACCCCCAATACACAAAGGAGAGGGCAATAAAAGTTAACTCCACGCATGCAAGCCACAGTTCAAGCAGCTCTCCGTGTGCGGAAATTTCGGAGCATGCTTATCTGCATTGGCTCATACAGGCGCTACAGGTGCTACTGCAGCTGCAGCTGTTGCTTCGCATTGATTCAAGCCGAATCAGTGACTGGCTCGGATATCTTACCTCGAAATGGTTCGCTATGGGGAGAGCAAAGGTTACCCATGGATTCCTCAAGCTTCAGTAGCTCTTGTCGCAGGACTTTATACTTCTGAAATGCGCAGGGCACACGACGCGCACCGCGTCTAGGAGGCTGTTAGAGCAGCACTAACAAACCACAAATTAAACAACATCCACTGAATTCCATGAAGGTCAGCGTGCATAGGAACCATGCTGATGGTTTTGTTGCTGTTGCTATACTGTGGACCTACGTCTGCCTTGAGGTTCGGAAAGTCATAAGGTCTTCCCAAATGTCTATAGTGGGGAGAATACAAATCCCAGAATTCCAACTTCGGGTAATAAAGCGAGCGTTCCTTTGGCTGAGGTGCCTTTGAGCTGCTGGCAGCAGTCTTACCTGCTACCCCTCCTGCTGCTGGGTTTGCTGCCACATCAGATTTTGCTGCGACGGAAGATATTTTCTTGCCGGCAGTTTCCAAGAGGCCAGCCACCCGCCCCATCCATCTTGCACGCCCTTGCCTTTCCACTGTATGTTTCCCACATTCTTTTCCAGCAGCTGGATGCCCGCGTTTGCTGTCTGGGTCGTCATCCTCCTCATCTGCTGCTGGTTTTGGAGCTACCGCAGCGGCACCGCCAGATGCTTCATCCTCACAGCTCCTGCTGACGCCTTCCTCCGCTGCGCCGGTTCCTAGCGCTTGAGCGTTAAACCTCAGGTCTCCGGACGGACTGTCTTCATCGGAGTCCTGAGTGACGCACCAAAAAGCGCAAGGTGGGAGTGGAGCACAGGGGTGAGACAGAAACTACACGCGGCACGAATCTGTTGGGTCCGATACATTTGAAGTGCAGATTTCCTACACCTACTTGCGAGCGGGATGAGATGTCACCACCCAAGTCTGAATCTCCAGTCCTGCAACCACTTTTCGACAAGTGCTGTAATTGACGTCGAACGCAGAGAGCCACAAACAGCACGACGGCGGAATAAACTAGCAGCTTTAGTGCTGTGGAATGCCCGATAACTGGCAAGCCAGAGCCTGAAATAGGCCGAGTAGCCTGAGAGAGTAAACCTGAGTCCCGGCTATTTGTCGGGCTAGGGGACAACTCATAATGCACTGCTTCCCCCATGAGTGCCAATTAAGGAGCTCGAAGGAGTCAGAACCCTGCAGCGCGTGACCCCGTAACAAAGGGCCTGAATTGACTTGGAAAGGTAGCGAGCTTGCCCAAACGTTTCAAAGAGGATTTGATGTTTTAGAGGTGGGCTGCTTTCAAGGTGTTATAAGACAAGAATTATAGTACGGGCCTTGACTGCCCAAGCGGCTCCAAACGAACACAAAATCGACGGGCATCTAGGGTGAGAGGGCCGCCCTAGTCATACTCTGGGAATGCATTGTTGGCCAGATTACAGTGGCAGAAGAAATGTTTCATTGCGTCGCTGCCTAGCTACTTGCTGCAGACGGGAGTCGTGAACGGACAAGCGTCTCCTGCATCCGCGTGGGGTAGTCCCCAATGGCGTGCTATGGCTGCTGCTTTTCCGAAAAGCTCCGGCGCTGGTCACCCTTAATTACTCAACAGGTTTTCAATATTGTTCTGTAGTATTATAAACGCTTTAATGTGTCATAGTAGCTCGCCTGAGTAACCTATCACGACACATCCCTGCAGAGGAGTCGTGGGCTCGCAGACTTGGGAGCGGTTTTGTAGAGTAAGGCGTGTGCAGCGTAGTTCGGTACTATCTAAGGTGA
>NW_013652428.1:0-5326 GCF_000499385.1 Eimeria necatrix
TGCTGCTGCTGCTGCTGCTGCTGCTGCTGCTGCTGCTGCTGCTGCTGCTGCTGCTGCAGACATGCTCTGCTTGCTTGCTCCCGAATGCCTCCCGCTGCGGCGCCTGCGCCGCCGCCCTCGCGGGCGCTCGACTGCAACCGCCGCAACCGCCGCCGCTGCTGCTGCTGCTGCTGCTGCTGCTGCTGCTGCTGCTGCTGCAGAGAAGCACCCGGAGTGGTACAGCGGGCCTGTGGGGCCCTGCGAAGCAACTCACCGCCTTTTGTGTTGGTGGAGGTTTAGGCCGACGGGGAAGCACCAGCCGGGGCTGGTGATTCGGGACCTCGAGTCCGAGGTTGAAGCCAGTAAACCCTAAACCCTAAACCCTAAACCCTAAACCCTAAACGCCGCGCGGAGCCCTCCCCTCCCGCGCGGGGGCCCTACCGCTGCCGCTGCTGCTCTCGAAAACCCCAAAGTAGGGTTTGCGCCCCACAGCTCTCCGCTACACCCAGGGCTAGGGTTTAGGGTTTAGGGTTTAGGGTTTAGGGTTTAGGGTTTGTGACGCAGAACGGATGACCCCCAGCGTCCGAGATGCTTTGGCTGCGGGAGTGGCAGGAAGGGGGCCTCAGGGCCGCCCATGGGGCCTCGGATATTGTGGTGGTGATGAGTCTGGAGGATTTGAAATACTCTTTGTGCAATTGGACCACTACTAGACCACTGGTCTGTCGAGATTAAAAAGATAAAAAAAGATATTTTAAAGATTTTAAAAAGAAATTAAAAGATTTAAAAAAAGGAATAAAAGGAGATTAAAAGGGTATTAAAAAGGAATAGAAAGGTGGTAAAAGAGATGCAAGAAATTGGTAAAAGAAACAGAAAAGAAAGAGTTGAAAGACACAAAAGAAGATGTAAAAATAAAAAGAAATAAAAGATATAAAAAGAAATAAAAGTGACGCAAAATGTAATTTAAAAGCTAGTTTAAACGCAAATTAATTAGAAGATTAAAAGAATTGAAAATAAATTATAAAACACAAGTCAAATTTAGCAGCAAATAAATAAAACGAAATAAATAAAAGATAATGTATTAAAACGCAAACACATTTCAAAAATAAATTAGAAAATGAATAAAGACAGAAATTAATCAAAATAAAGTAAATTAGGAAATAAACAAAATTCGATAGTAAATGAATTGAGAGAGTTATAAACTAACTAACTAACTAAATAAAAAATAAATAAATTAATAATAAACATTTAATCAAAAGAGAAATGATAAAAGGTAATTAAATAAAGATAAATAAATGAGAAGGGAAACAAATGAATATACTTAGAAGCAGAAATAAATAAAAAATAAGTAATAAGTAATAAAAGACAATTAAACGAAAAGAAATAAAAAAATGAACAGAAATAAAAGAAACAAATTTGGAGATAAATAAAAGAAAATAAAGAAGATGAGTTAAACAGAACAAGAAAAATAAAAAAATATAAAGAAATTAGAAAAGAAATAAAGAAATACAAAAGGAATGAAAGAGAAATAAATGAAGACATTTTTAAATATTAAAAAGGTTACTTCTGGCGATATTTTTGAGGACTTTTAAAAATATTTAAAAAATATTTTTAAAATAGTTTTGAAATGCTTTTTAAAATTGTCTTAAAGTATTTTAAAAGCTGTTTCAAAAGACACTTTTAAAAGTACTTTTAAAATACTTTTAAGAATAGTTTTGAAAGTATTTCAAAGAAATTTGAAAATGCTTTTTAAAATGTTTTCAAAAATATTTTTAAAAAGTTAAAAATGTTTTGGAAACACTTTTGTTCGTCTTTTTATTTTTCTGTTTGTTTTTATTCTTCTATTCTTTTTATTTATTTATTTATTTATTTTTCCTTTTTCCTTTCATTTATTTGTTTTTGTTTTCCTTTTTTTATTTATTTGTCTTTTATTTTGTAATATGCTTTTACTTATCCATTTATGTATTTGTCCTTTTGCTCATCTATTTATTTGTCTTTTTATTATTAATTTATTTGCTGTTTATCTATTTATTTATTTATTTACTTATTTGTTTTTTTTCATTTATTTATTTTATTTTCTTGTTTTCTTATTTTCTGTCTTTCAACTTATTTTTGTCTCTGTGCGCTGCAAGCGTAGGGTTTAGGGTTTAGGGTTTAGGGTTTAGGGTTTAGGGTTTAGTACTTGGGGTTCAGATTTTAGGGTTTACACTTTAGAGTTAATCCTGTAGAGCTTAGTATTTAGGGCTAAGGGCGTACGGTTAAGGGCGTGCAGATTAGGGTTTAGGGTTTAGGGTTTAGGGTTTAGGGTTTAGGGTTTGTGTGCAGCCCTTTCCCGCGGGAGCTCAGCAGGCGCGTTTGGAAAAAGCTGCAGGTTATTCTTTAAAAGCTTTAAATGCTTTGGCAAGGGCCAAGAAGATACTTCAACTCCGAGAAAAATACAAGGGTCTGCTGCTGCTGCTGCTGCTGCTGCTGCTGCTGCTGCTGCTGCTGCTGTTTTGCTGCTGCAGCACTAGTAGTTGCTGCTGCCGCGTTTGCTGCTGCTGCTGTGTCCTTCGCTGCCGCTCGCGCAGCAGCGCGCACCCGCCCTCCCCTCCACCCCCACAGCAGCAGCAGCAGCAGCAGCAGCAGCAGCAGCAGCAGCAGCAGCAGCAGCAGCAGCAGCAAGTTTGGGATTTTGCATGCAGACATGAAGCACGCCTGTCCAGAGGCTTTGGAAAATCAGCTGCTGGACACTTTGGCCAGAGAGCACATAAAGCCGACGCGCAACATTGTGAAGCATCTTTTCTCAGTGAGAATTTACTTTTTTGGTTTTTTTGGAGCTTTTTTTCCCGCCTTTTGAACTGCTTTTGTCTCCTTTTCAACTCCTTTTTAAGTCCTTTTTAATTCCTTTTTGATTCCCTTTTATTTCCTCTTTAGTTCCTTTTTATTTTGCTTTTTGTTTTCTTTTTTTCGGCTTTTTTCGGACTTTTTTGGACCCTTTTTGGGACTTTTGGTTGGTCTTTGTTTGTCTTTTTCCTTTTATTTGTCTTTTATTTTATTTTTAATTTTAAATTACTTTTTGTTTATCTTTTAATTCTCCTTTTGTTTATCTTTTGCTTATCTTTTGCTTATCTTTTATCTATCTTTTAATCGTCTTTTATTCGTCTTTTGTTTGCTTTTTATTTGTCTTTTATTTGTTTTTATTTGTTTTTTATTCGTCTTGTATTTGTCCTTTATTTATCTCTTTGTTTATCTTTTATTTATCGTTTATTTATCTTTTATTTGTGTTTTATTTGTCTTTTATTTATCTTTTATTTATCTTTTTGTTTCTTTTTAATATCTTTTAGTATCTTTTATTTATTTTAAATTTTTTGTCTGTATTTTAATTATCTTTTATCTTTTATCTTTTTTGTTTCATTTTAATATCCTTTATTATCTTTTGATTTTTATTTTTTTTGTTTGTATTTCAATTATCTTTTAATTATCTTTTAATTATCTTTTAACTATCTTTTATTTTTTAATTGCGTCTTTAGGTATTTTCTTGGTTTGCTCTCATCTTTTTTATTTATTTGTCTCCTTTTATTTTTTATTTTATTTATTTAATTTTATTTTTAATCTGTTTTTGTTTATTTAATTTTCTCTTTTTATTTATTTTTGTTTATTAGATTGTTTCCCTCTACGAACTTTTTGCTTCTTCATTCCCCGTTGCTTTGTTGTTTTCTTTTCGTTTTGTAAATTGCTGCTGCTGCTGCCGCTGCTGCTGCTGCTGCTGCTGCTGCTGTTGAAGCTGCTGCTGATTTTGTGTTTTTTGTTTGGTTTCTTCAGGTCTCGGCAGACACAATAATTCAAAGTTACACCACTATGCCTCCAGGCATGCCCAGGGTTTAGGGTTTAGGGTTTAGGGTTTAGGGTTTAGGGCGGGTTTGGCTCTGGAGAAGGGCGGACTGGCGGTTTGGGTCTGGGCTCGAGGGTTTAGGGTTTAGAGAGGCTCTGTGTGCCTCGGCTTTAGGGTTTAGGGTTTAGGGTTAGGGTTTAGGGTTTAGGGTTTAGGGTTTAGGGTTTAGGGTTTAGGGTTTAGGGTTTGAGCGCAGGGTGGGACTGGGACGCGTATCAGCGGGAGGAGGAGGAGGCGGCGCAGCGGAAGCGTTCTCGCGGGGAAGCAGCAGCAGCAGCAGCAGCAGCAGCAGCAGCAGCAGGCGGCCGGAAGCGTCGCGCAGCAGCAGCAGCAGGAGTTGCGCTGCTTGCTGCTGCTGCTCGCGTGGAGGAAGAGGAGGGTTTGTGCGGGCCAGTGGGGACGCCGACGAAGCCCGCAGCAGCAGCAGCAGCAGCAGCAGCAGCAGCAGGGGCGGGCGGCGCGGCCCCCCCCGCAGCAGCAGCAGCAGCAGCAGCAGCAGCAAAACAAGAAGTGGACTACTACTATAAGGGAGGCCGCAGAGTTGTTCTCGCAAGAACTCCTCCACTTGTGAAGCAAAGAAGGGGAGAACTTCTTGCTGCTACTTTGGGACTGAGTCCTCTGGACGACCCGTGGATGGCTGCTGCAGTGGGGCTGCTGCCTGCTGCAGCAGCAGCAGCGCAGCAGCAGCAGCAGCAGCAGCAGGGCGCGGCGGAGCGCGAGGCGCTGCTGCAGCAGCGCAGGGAGCAGCAGCAACTCAGCGGACTCCTCAACGGCTTCTCCGGCCAGTGGCTTTTCATGCTGCAGTCCCTCGTGCTGCCGCGCAGCAAGCTGCTGCAGCTGCTGCTGCCGGTGCCGCTGGACTTGCTGGTCAACCCCACAAGTCTCTTTGCGCCGCTGCCGCCGCTGCTGTCCCCTTTGCTGCTGACGGAGCTCGCCGTGCTGCACCAAAACCCTGCTGCAGCAGCACATTTGCTGGCAGCAAACTTGCTGCTGCACCGCATCGGAGACACAATCGCTGTCCGGGCCCTCGACCCCGCCCAGAAACGCCTCGCCTTCAAAGAGTCTCCCCCGGAAACCAGCAGCAGCAGCAGCAGCAGCAGCAGCAGCAGCAGCAGCAGCAGCAGCAGCAGCAGCAGGCAGCAGAGGAGCAACAAGGGGAAGTCCACACCTAACGAACCGCCACACCCAGGTGCGCCTCCTGCTCCTGCTGCTGCTGCTGCTGCGGATCGCCTTTTGCTGCTGCTGCTGCTGCTGCTGCTGATCGCCTTTTGCTGCTGCTGCTGCCCCTTTGCCGCGGCGGACAGTTCGCTGCGGAAGAGGAGGACGCGCTGCTGCTGCTGCTGTGCTGCTGCTGTGAGTCTGCTGCTGCTGCTGCTGCTGCTGTGCTGCTGCTGTGAGTCTGCTGCTGCTGCTGCTGCTGCTGCTGCTGCTGCTGCTGCTGCTGCTGCTGCTGCTGCTGCTGCTGCTGCTGCTGCT
>NW_013652429.1:0-58416 GCF_000499385.1 Eimeria necatrix
GCTGCTGCTGCTGCTGCTGCTGCTGCTGCTGCTGCTGCTGCTGCTGCTGCTGCTGCTACTACTGCTACTGGTGCTACTTGAGCTGCAGCAAGATCAGCAACTCCGCTGCTGCTGCTGCTGCTTCAGCTGTCCCCTCAACTCTCGGCCGTCTGCGGCGGGCAGCGGCAGCTTTCTCTTTGCGCAGTGCTGCGCTGCATCTTCTCTTATTGCCTCTCAAGAGGTTTGCTGCTGTCGGGCCCCAGCAGCAGCAGCAGCAGCAGCAGCAGCAGCAGCAAGGCTGCGCCCGGCGAAATCCGACTCGCGACGGACGAACAGCTCAGGAAGGTAAGGCCCAGCAGCAACAGCAGCACTCATATCAGCAGCAGCAGCAGCAGCAACAACAGCAACAGCAGCAGCAGCAACAACAACAGCAACAGCAACAGCAGCAGGAGCAGCAGCAAATTGGCTGGGCAGCACTTCATGATCCAAACTGCTTCTGCGGATCGGATTTGTCTTTTAGCGACTAGATAAATAAATAAATAAATAAATAAATAAATAAATAAATAAATAAATAATAACAAATAAATGAAATAAATATCTGTAAATAAATAAATAATAAAGCGGTAAATAGGCAAAAGACGGACAGCAAGAGAAGCAAGAAATGGAGCAGCAAAGCAGCACAGCAGCAGCAGCAGCAGCAGCAGCAGCAGCAGCAGCAGCAGCAGCAGCAGCAGCAATTGCGTTTGCTGCTGCAGCTTTTCGGCCCCTCTGTGCGCTCTCTCTCTCTTGCCGATCTCCCGCTGCTGCTGCGGCAGCATTTGCTGCCGCCGCTGCCAGTTGTTATAAAGCACAACCTGAGGTCCGTCTGCTGCTGCTGCTGCTGCTGTTGCTGCTGCTGCTGCTGCTGCTGCTGCTGCTGCTGCTGCTGCTGGTTCTTGCATTTGTTATTTGTTATTACTGAATATTTTTATATTTTCATTAATTTCAATTTATTATTTTTTTGTTCTTCAACAGTTAACTGCTGTTTATTGATTTTCATTTATTGCTTCTTTCGCAAAGTTTGCTGCTGCTGTTATTTATTTTTATTTTAATTAATTTAATTTAATTATTTATATTTATTTATATTTATAATTATTTATATTTATATTTATTTTTTTAATTTAATTTTATTGATTAATTTAACTTTTGCTTCGAAGCTCTTGTTGCTCGGCCGTTCAGTCCCTGCTGCTGCTACTGCTGCTCTGCTGCTACTGCTGCTGCTGCTGCTGCTGCTGCTGCTAGTGCTGCTGCTGCTAACTCTGCTGCTGCTGCTGCTATTGCTGCTTCTGCTGCTGCTGCTGCAGGCTTTCGGGGGATTGGATTGAAAGCGAGCATGCATATGACTTTTCTTTGGATTGTATAGACACCACCTGCGGAAGCAGCAGCAGCAGCAGCAATAGCGCAGCAGCAGCAGCAGGAGCAGCAGCAAGTGCTTGCTGCGTCCTTGGCCTCGACAGCTGGCTCTCTGCATCGCAGCAGCAAAGCGTGTTTCTGCAGCAGCAGCAAAAGGTGCTAAAGCTGCTGTTGCTGCTGCTAATGGTCCTGCTGCTGCTGCTGCTGCGAATGGTCCTGCTGCTGCTGCTGCTAAAGCGCGATCCGCCAGCTTAGAGTTGCTTAAAGCGCGATCCGCCAGCTTAGAGTTGCTGCTGCTGCTGCTGCTGCTGCTTCGGCCTATTCTTTTGCTGCCCTGCCCTCAGCAGCTGCTGCTCGTTTGTTTTCTGCCGTTGTTGCTGCTGTTGCTGCTGCTGCTGCTATTTATTTATTTATTTATTTATTCATTTTATTATTTATTTATTTATTTATTTATTTATTTATTTATTTATTTATTTATTTATTTATTTGCTGCTGCAGTTCATCCAGCTGCAGCTGGAGTCCTGCCTCCCTGACCACCAGCGGCTCGTGGCGGACAGCAACTGTCTTTTCGAATATGAAGTTTCCCCCAAAAGGGCCAGCTTCTACAACAAGGTGCTGCTGCTGCTGCTGCTGCTGCTGCTGTTGCTGCTGCTGCTGCTGTTGCTGCTGCTGTTGCTGCTGCTGTTGCTGCGCTGCTGCTGCTGTTGCTGCTGCTGCTGCAGTTGCTCTCGTTGCGGCTCTTGCTGCTGCTGTTGCTTCTGCTGCTGCTGTTGCTCTCGTTGTGGCTCTTGCTGCTGCTGCTGCTCTTGCTGCTGCTGCTGTTCTTGCTGCTGCTGCTGCTGCTCTTGCTGCTGCTGCTGAGGACGGTGGCGGTGGCGTTGCTGGTGCCGCTGTTGCTGATGGCTGTGTCGACGCTTCTTTCGCACTTTCTGCTGCTGCTGCTGCTGCTGCTGCACTTCTCCGTTGCTGCGACTGGTCTTTCCGCGGTTTCGTTTGCTGCTGCTGCTGCTGCTACTGCTGCTGCTCCTTCCCGAAGCGGCGACCTGACTATTTGTCTATTTCCTGCTGCCGATTCTTGCTGACTGATGGAGCGCTTGTCGCAATTTGCTGCTGCTGCTGCTGCTGCTGCTGCTGCTGCTGCTGCAGCCGTGGCTGCCGCGGGCAGTTGGGCGATACCTGCAGCGGAAGGCTCTTCCCCTCGACGACCAAATATGGTTCGTGTCGCTGCTGTTGCTGCTGCTGCTGCTGCTGCTGCTGTTGCTGCTGCTGCTGCTGCTCTGCTGCTGCTGCTGTTGCTGCTGCTGCTGCTGCTGCTGCTGCTGCTGCTGCTGCTGCTGCAGGGCGTTGATGAGGCGCTTCAGGGCTCCAGCTCGCGTCCCCGCTATCGCCCGCCGTCTGTTGGGGGTCCTGCTGCTGCTGCTGCTGCTGCTGCGCCGATGTCAGCGCAGCAGCAGCAGCAGCAGCAGGCAGCAGCAAGCCGCAGGCAGAAAGCTGCAGCAAGAAAGAGAGAAGACGCGAAACCCGACCACCACCATCACCTGCAGCAGCAGCAGCAGCAGCAGCAGCAGCAGCAGCAGCAGCACATGCAGGGACTTGGCATTCACGGCGGAGGCGAGGCGCCTCCTCCGCACTTAGGGAATAAAGCGGCCACTCACTTGAGCCTGTAATTGGCTAGCCAGCTAGCTAGCTAGCTAGCTAGCTAGCTAGTCAGCTAGCTGGTCAGCTAGCTAGTCAGCTAGCTAGTCAGCTAGCTAGTCAGTTAGCTAGCTGTGGTTGGCCGGCCTCGCAGTAAGCTGCTTCAGCCTGGCCAGCCACTTGGTTCCCGAGGCTTGCTGGCTAGCTAGCTAGCTAGCTAGCTAGCTAGCTAGCTCAGGCCAGCTAGCTAGCTAGCTAGCTAGCTATCTGAGGCCAGCTAGTGTTTTGGCTCAGCTAGCTGGCTAGCCAGCTGGCTAGCTAACTGGCTGTGAGGGTCGCTACAGCTAATCTGCAGCTAGCTGCAGCAGCTAGCTAGCTGGCGCGTCGCAGCTAGCTAGCTGTGAAGAGACTTGTGGCTGGCCAGCAGCTAGCCACTAAGAAGACCGCAGCTAGCTGCTGCTGCCAATGGCTCAGGGCTCATAGCAAGAAGCTCAGCTAGCATGGAGACCCTAGCTAGCTGGGCAGCGACTGCCGCCAGCAGCAGCTAGCTGCTGCAGCTAGACTAGCTGCTGCAGCTAGCTGCTGCAGCTAGCTGCTGCAGCTAGCTGCGACTGGCCGTAGGTGGCCTTAGCCAACTGTAGCTAGCTGTAGCTAGCTGTAGCTAGCTGCTAAGCATGCACAGGCTGCAGCAAGCTAGCTAGGGTCTGTGGATAGTGTTTAGGGTGTAGGCTTTGTGGCCTCCCTGGCAGCAGCAGCAGCAGCAGCGACAGCAGCAGCAGCGAAAGCAGCAGCAGCAACAGCGACAGCAGCAGCAGCAACAGCAGCAGAAAGCAGGAACGGCAGCACCTGCGTCAGCGCCATTTCCCGCTAGCAAAAAAAAATTAAAAATGCCAGTTTTTTCGCCAGACATCCCTCAAAGCTGCTGCTGCTGCTGTTGCTGCTGCTGCTGCTGCTGCTGCTGCTGCTGCGAAGTGCTGCGGCTATTGCCGGCCTGCTGCATGCGCTTTTCAAGGCCACTTAGAAACTTCTCTGAAGTTTGGCAGCAGCAGCAAGCAGCTCAGCAGCAGCAGCTGCAGCAAACAGAAGCCAACCACCCACGGGCCTACAGTTTGTGCTGCTGCTGCTGCTGCAGCAACAGCAGCAACAGCAGAAGCAGGGAGCTCTCCGCCCCACCCATGGCCGTAGGAATAAGAGGCTGCAGCAGCCGCAGCAGCAACTGCAGCAGAAGCAACAGCAGCAGCTGCTGCTGCTGTATGTTTCATTTGCTGCTGCCTACCGCCTGCGGGCGGCAGGTCCCAAGAAAGCTTGTTCTTGCTTCTTCTTCTGCTGCTGCTGCT
The DNA here is from genome assembly GCF_000499385.1 of Eimeria necatrix. NCBI lineage: Eukaryota > Apicomplexa > Conoidasida > Eucoccidiorida > Eimeriidae > Eimeria > Eimeria necatrix. The sequence continues at coordinate 4,344 of NW_013652429.1, forward strand.
GCTGCTGCTGCTGCTGCGAAGTGCTGCTTTCGTGGCAGCTGCACGAGGCGAGCGCAGAGCTGCAGCAGGAGTCGCAGCAGCAGCAGCAGCAGCAGCAGCGGGGGGCTCCGGCTCCGCCACTGCAGCCGTTGCTGCTGGTGTGCTTGCTGGCGTTGCTGCTGCTGCTGCTGCTGCTGCTGCTGCTGCTGCTGCAGACGCTTCAGGAATGGGGCCTACAGAATTTGACTTGTATCCAGGCGTTTGCTGGCCTTCGTTTTGCTGCTGCTCCTTGGGCTGCTGCTGTTGCTGCTGCTTATCCGGCTGCTGCGGCTGCGGCTCGTCTTGCTGCTGCTGTTGCTGCTGCTGCTGCTGCTTATGGTCCTGTCTTTGCTGCTGTGGCCCATGATGTTTTTCCGCCTTCGCCTCGTCCTTTCGACGATGCTGCTGCGCTTGCTGCGGCTGCTGCTGCTGCTGCGCTTGCTGCGGCTGCTGCTGCTGCTGCTGCGGCGGCTGCGGCTGCTGCTGCTGCTGCTGCGGCGGCTGAGGCTGCTGCTGCTGCTGCTGCTGCTGCTCAACAGGGGCACCCTTCTCCACTGGCTCTGAGTGTGAAAGTGCTTGCTGCTGATCTTTCTGCTCTTGCTCCTTTTGCTGCTGCTGCTGCTTCTGCTGCTGACTTTGCTGCTGTTGCTGCTGCCGTTGCTGATTCTGCTGCTGCTGCTGCGGCTGCTTTTGCTGCTGCTGCGGCTGCTTTTGCTGCTGCTGCCGTTGCTGCTGCTTTGGTTCTTCTGGCTTAGAAGCAAACATCCTCTTGTAGGTATCAGCAGAAGTCTTTCGGTAACTTTCCTTCTGCAGCGAAAACCCTAAACCCTAAACCCTAAACCCTAAACCCTAGGCTGGAAGCTCCACAGTTTTCAACAACGCAACAAAGATACGAAGGTGCAGCAACAGCAGCAGGAGCAGCAGCATTAGCTGTTGAAACGTTAGCAGCTGCAGCAGGAGCAGCAGCAACAAAACCCTAAACCCTAAACCCTAAACCCTAGGCTGGAAGCTCCACAGTTTTCAACAACGCAACAAAGATACGAAGGTGCAGCAACAGCAGCAGGAGCAGCAGCATTAGCTGTTGAAACGTTAGGAGCTGCAGCAAAAGCAGTGAAAAAGAGCAGCAGCGGCAGCAACAGCAGCAGCAGCAGTAACAGCAGCAGCAGCAGCAGCAGCAGCAGCAGCAACAGACCTGCTGCGCCTCCTGGAGGTGGTCTTCCATCATTTGGGCCATTCCTCTTCTGTAAAAGGCTTTGCAGTTCTTCGGGTCTATTTGCAACGCCTGCGGGGCACCCAAACCCTAAACCCTAAACCCTAAACCCTAAACCCTAAACCCTACCGCCTTGACGCCTGCGTTGCGTGAGGCATCGGGCTGCACAGCAGCAGCAGCAGCAGCAGCAAGACTCCCCACAGCAGCAGCAAGCAGCACAGGCACCCCGCAGCAGCAGCAGAGCAGCACAGCCGGAGCAGCAGCGGCCACACAGCAGCAGCAGCACAGCAGCAGCCGCAGCAGCACAGCAGCAGCCGCAGAGCAACAGCAGCAGCCGCAGCAGCACAGCAGCAGCCGCAGCAGCACAGCAGCAGCCGCAGAGCAACAGCAGCAGCCGCAGCAGCACAGCAGCAGCCGCAGAGCACCAGCAGCAGCGGCCCAGCAACAACCACAGAGCAGCAGCAGCGCAGCAGCAGCAGCAGCAGCAGCAGCAGCAGCGCGTCGAACCAGCCTGCACTGTATGTACACCTCCTCGAAGTCCCGCTGCTGCAGCTTGCATGCAGCCAAGTTCAAATGGGCCGGCAGCTTCGCCTGGCTGAAGAGAACTTCTTCTTCTGCTGTTGAAGGAAAAGTGTAGTCCAGCTGCAGCAGCGCCTGCGCAGCAGCAGCAGCAGCAGCAGCAGCAGCAGCAGCAGCAGCAGCGGCGGCGGCCGCAGGGTGGGGGCTCGCGGCGGGGGAGTTGGAGCGAGAAATTCAGGTGTGCAGCAGCAGCAGCAGCAGCAGCAGCTGCTGCTGCTGCTGCTTCTGCTGCTGTTGCTGCTTCTGCTGCTATTCGGCAGATGAAGAGCCCAGGGGGCCACTCAGGCACGGTGCGTCGGCGTGCAGCAGCAGCAGCAGCAGCAGCAGCAGCAGCAGGGGCGTTACCTGCAGCAGCAGAACGAAGGCAGCAGCTGCAGCAGCGCGAAGCGGCCAAAGCAGCCCTCTACCTTATCAACTGAAGAATTAATTACTTTAAATTAATTTAATTAATTAATTTAATTAATTAATTTAATTAATTAATTAATTTAAATCATTTAATTAATTCAAAGTAATTAATTTAAATTAATTAATTTAAATCACCTTCCGGTAGCAAACTGCTGCCAGCCCGAAGTTGCGGTCTTTGTAGGCCGCGTTGCCTTCGCACCGAAACCTACGCCAAACACAAACCCTAAACCCTAAACCCTAAACCCTAAACCCTAAACCCTAAACCCTAAACCCTAAACCCTAGTGCTAAACCCCAAACCCTAAGTTCTTTGTCCGCACCTTTCTGCGGCTTCAATTTTCTCCAGGGTTGGCCGCTCGTACAGCTGCCTTTCCTGCAAAGTTAACCGAGAGCCAAAACCCTAAACCCTAAACCCTAAACCCTAAACCCTAAACCCTAAACCCTAAACCCTAAACCCTAAATACTAAACCCTAAACCCTAGAGCCCTACGTCTCAAGCCTTCGCTGCTGCAGCCGCTGCAGCAGCTACCGAGCGGGCCTGGGGCCTCGCCGCAGTCCGCGTCTGCCCTTAGTCGCTAGGGTTTAGGGTTTAGGGTTTAGGGTTTAGGGTTTGGCGGATACTTTTGAATGGTCGTGGCCGCAGCCTGCTGCCAAAGCCCTTGCTGCTTCTGCTTCTCTCCTGCGGCTCTCCTCTTCTGCTGCTTCTTCTGCTTTTAGCTGCTCGCTCAGCCGGCTGAACTTGCCTGAGCAGCAGCAGCAGCAGCAAGTGCAGCAGCAGCAAGTGCAGCAGCAGCAGCAGCAAGAGCAGCAGCAGCAGCAGCAAGTGTGACAGTAGCACGAGCAGCAAATGCAGCAGCAGCGCCATGCAGCTGCAGCATTGGATGCAGCAGCACCACCACGGGAAGCAGCAGCAGCAAACGCAGCAGCAGACAATGCAGCGGCGGCAACTGCAGCAGCAGCAGCAGCAGAAAGTACAGCAGCAGCAGCAGCAGCCGCGGCAGCAGCAGCAGCAGCAGCAGTTCGACTGAAGCAACAAGTTCAGCAAAATGACAGTGGCAAGTGCAGCAGCACATGAAGCAGCCGGTGCAGCAGCAACTGCAGCAGCACATGCAGCAGCAAATGCTGCAACAGCTAGCTAGCTAGCCAACTAGCTAGCTAGCCAGCTAGCCAGCCAGCTAGCTAGCTAGCTAGCTAGCCAGGTGGGTCCTCTCTTAATCAAAAGAAGAGCCCAAAGAGCTACTTCTTCTTCAACACTGCTGCGAACACAATAGTGAGGGTTTAGGGTTTAGGGTTTAGGGTTTAGGGTTTAGGGTTTGGGCGCACCATAGTCGGCGGTGCCGATGACTTCCTTGGGGTCGGAGACCGCGCGATTCTGGCGGACAAAAGAAAAACCCTAAGCCCTAAACCCTAAACCCTAAACCCTAAACCCTAAACCCTAAACCCTAAACCCTAAACCCTCAGCCGTAATCCTCCAATTCCCGCCTTTGAAGCGAGTTGTGCTATCTCCTGTTCTTCGCAGCTGTTTCCCCTCAAACCGCAAACCCCAAACCCTAAACCCTAAACCCTAACCCCCAAACCCTAAACCCGCAGCTTCAGCGCCTAAACCCTAAACCCTAAACCCTCGCCGGCGGCGCTAGCTGCTCCGACCTGCTGGGTGGCAGCTCTTTCTCTTTTTCTTTCTTCTTCATTTCTTTTTTCTTTTTCTTTTTTTTCAAATTCCAAAATGTCGAGGGCGAAGCGAAAAGCCTCGGGAGAAGTTGCGGGCAAATCCATTTGCTGCTCTCGACTTCGGGGGGCCCCCAGGGGGCCCCCCCCCCCCCTTTGAGGAAAGAAACAAGTGCTGCTCATTCAGCTTTGCTGCTGCTGCTGCTGCTGCTGCTGCTGCTGCTGCTGCTGGGGTGTACGTACACCTCGAGGTGCATGCGCTCGAGCAGCAGCGCGGAAAGACACCCGGCGCCGACAGCAGCAAATCGGGCGCTTGAGGGGAGGGTTTGGGGTTTGGCAGGCTCAGCTCTGGGCCAAGATGCAGGCCCGAGGTCGAGGGTTTAGGGTTTAGGGTTTAGGGTTTGGGCGCGAAGGGTTTAGGGGCTAGGGTTTGCTGCAGCACGAGTTATCTGCTGCCCGCTCACAGGCAGTGGGGGCCCCTGGGCTTCCGTGGCTGCAGCAGCCCGCTGCTGCGCCCCCTGCAGCCTAAAGTCCCAAACAATTCAATTAATTCAATAAATTGCATTTATTTTAATTAAATTAACTCATTTTAGTCGAAAATTAATTCAAATTAACCCCATTTAGCGGCCCCACCGCCGCGCGGCAGACGCGGCCAGCGGCGGCGACCGCAGCTGCAGCGACGCTGCAGACGCAGCGCCACAGCAGCAATTCAACTCCCCCGCGCATTTAATTTTATTATTTTAATTATTTATTATTTATTTAATTCAATAAAACTCATTTAAAACATTTAATTCCATTTCGGGCGCCCAGGCCGCCGCAATTTGCTGCTGTCCGCTGCGCCAGACAGCAGCAGACACACACCGGGGGCTGCGGGCTCAGCCCCGGGGTTCGAGGGTTTAGGGTTTTGCTGCGAGGGTTTAGGGTTTTGGCGAGGGTTTAGGGTTTGCGTCGAGGGTTTAGAGCGCGCCGGCTGAGGCTTCGGGGCCTGCAGCAGGGCTTTCGAGGGTTTAGGGTTTGCGCCCGGGGCTTCCGGGGGTTTGCTTCGAGGGTTTAGGGTTTGCGCCCAGGGCTTGAAAGCCGAGAAGGGTTTAGGGTTTGTGAGACACTGGCAAACCCCCGCTAGTCCCCTCTAGGGTTTAGGGTTTGGCCTGCGGCTACCCGTGGCTAGCCCCAGCTAGCTAGCTGCAGCTAGCTGCAGCGAGTTGCTAGCTGCTACTGGCTGCAGCTAGCTGCTACCCGCTGCAGCTAGCCACAACTGCAGCTAGCTGCAGCTGCAGCTAGCTGCAGCTAGCTGCAGCTGGCTGCAGCTGTGGCTAGCTGCAGCTGTGACGGGGCTACCTGCAGCTAGCTGCAGCTAGCTGCAGCTAGCTGTGGCTAGCGGTAGCTGGTTTCAGCTAGCTATGGCTGGCTGTAGGTAGCTGTGGCTAGCTGTAGCTAGCTGTAGCTAGCTGTAGCTAGCTGTAGCTAACTGTAGCTAGCCACAAGTTTGTGAGTCTTTGCTGCTTTCGTTAGTGTGAAGGTGGCGCGGTGTACGTACACCCCAGTTCGGTTCCGCACGAAATAAAATTTGGAAAAGCGCAAAAGTGAAAAGCAGCAGCAGCATAACCCGCAAAAGGACAAGAAGTTGGGCAAAAGAAAAACTAATTGAAGCCGAAAGGAGGCGCGAAGTCCAGGGCTCAGCGGGGGCGCTGAGGTGTACGTACACCTCAGCGCCGCGCAGCTCTTCAGTTGTTCGTTTCTTCTTCTTCACAACTAAAACTTCTTTTGTTTTTTTTGATGTTTTTAATCAAAGCCAGCAGCTTCGTTTGCGCTGCAAACAGCCGCCGAGTGATGGGCCCCAGCAGCAAGTTGAAATCGCCGTACAGCTCCTTGGCAAATTCAGGCCGCGGCTTCCGCACTTCCTGCTGCTGCTGCTGCTGCTGCTGCTGCTGCTGCTGCTGCTGCTCTGCCTCCTGCTGCTGCGCCTGCTGCGCTCCCTGCGGCTGCTGCGACTGCTGCTCTGGCTGCTGTTCCTGCTGCTGCTGCTCGCTCCGCTGCTCCTGCTGCTGCTCTTGCTGCTGCTCTTGCTGCTGCTGCTGCTGCTGGCGCTTGGCTGCGTCTGCGTCTGCCTTGTCTGCTGTGACGAGGCACAGGGCTCGGCTGTCTGCGGACTGCTGCGCAACGTCGCAGCGAACAGCGTTGAGGACTTTGGCAGCTTCGGCCTTCACTTCTGCGGGCAGGCAGGGGTCTGCTGCTGCTGCTTCTGCTGCTGCTGCTGCTGCAGACCCGATTGCTGCTGCCGCGTCGTCCACAGCGCTCAGCGCGCCCTCGATGGCGGAGCGGTCAGGCGCTGCACAGCAGCAGCAGCAACAGCAGCAGAAATAGCAGCAGCAGCAGCAGCAGCAGCAGCACGAACAGCAGCAGCACAACGCACAAGCAACCCAAAATGACTATACCAACAAAGAATCTGCGTCTAGAACAAAAGCGTGCGCTGTGTAAGTGGCGGGCTGGCGCCTTTGCTGCTGCAGTTTCTGCTGCTGCTGCTCCCGGGAGCGGGCTAGCCGGGCTGCTGCTGCTGCTGCTGCTGCGGCTGCTGCTGCTGCGGCAGCAGTTACCTGCGGTGCTGTAGATGTAGGCCTTCATGGGCACGGCCAAGTTGGAGAGCTGCTTCTTCATGGCCCCAATCTGCTCCCGCAGCGACAGCACGAGCTCGCAGGCGGGGCCGAAGCCCTCGCAGGGCGGCTGCGGCTGCTGCTCGGCCAGCTCTTGCCAAGGGGGGCAGCTGGGGCCCCCCATGGACTCGGGGACTCGAGAGCCCCCCAGGGGCACGGGCTGGCGGTCTATGGAGTTCATGGGGGCGCGGATCGGGGGTGTTCAGGTTTGGTGCGGCGGCGCGTCGGGGGCCGCGGAGCGGAAACCGGGCGGAAAAGCGGGAACTCGGGAAGACTGCGACACGCAATTGCGGTTTATTTCATATTTCATTCAAATTTCCCCCGGAAATTGCGCAGAAAGCCCGCGCGCGCCGCCAGAAACCGGCCGTTCAACTTCCCGCAGACGCTCAGATCTCAGGGGTGTCTGCGCAAAGTCGCACGGGGGCCTCCCTCCTCTGGCGAGCCGGAGACCGCCGTCGGCATTTCGGAAGATCCGCTAAAAAGATTCAAATTCGAATTTATTTCCTAAAAGCGCCTGCTGCCCGGCCGCCGCTGCGCCCGTTCGCCGCTTCCTCCCCGAGCCTCCCTGTGCGCTGAGCTCGGTCGGCTGCGACGGCCTGGGTGCTATTTAAGCAGGTTTTATCGCAGAGTTGGGTTAAATATTCAAAGATTGCGCGTCGACTTGGCGGCGGAGGGCCCTTCTGCCGCCGGATCGGCTCGCCGCTGCTGCTTCCGGTGCTTGTGCTTGTGCGGAGTTCGGGCAGGCGATCCGCAGGGTTCCGTTGGCTCTGCCGCGTTAAAACTCGCAGCATGGATCCAGGGGCCCCTGAACGTTCTGCAGAGGGCCTCAGAGCCGGGTATGGCGGGGTGGGGGCCCCCCGGGAAAAGGCGGAGGCTGCGGTGCGGCTGCTGCCCTCCTGGGGGCCCCCCGACACCTCGGCGGCGGGGCTGCTGGCGCCCCCCAAAGACGAGGAGCTGCAGCGGCTGATAGAAGAGGCCCTGGAAGGCGCAGTGCCCGAGGAGGTCTCGCTGGACCCGCAGTGGCCGCCGCTGGCCGTCAAGTCGCACGCGAAGTACCTCTTGGGGCTGGGCGCGGACCCCTTCACCATGGAGGCCTTCTTCGGAGTTTCCACGAAGATGGGCGGCGCCTACTGGGCCACGAACGCCCTCTGGCTGCTCGGCCTCCAGAGCCGCAAGAACCAGCGCCTCCTCCAGCAGGCCGCAGCCGCAGCAGCCAGCAGCAGCAGCAGCAGCAGCAGCAGCAGCAGCGGGGGCTCCCTTGCCGCGGCGGAAGCGCGCCCGCCCTCTCCCTCCTCCCCCTCCCCCCCCAGCAGCAGCAGCAGCAGCAGCAGCAGCAGCAGCAGCACGGCGCTGGACCGTCTGCTGGAGTCTCGTGAGGACGCGTTGTGCGAGTTCGTGCTGCGTTGCCAGCAGCCGTGCGGAGGCTTCGGCGCGGACGTGGGCCAGGAGGCGCAGCTGGGGGCGACGCACTACGCGCTGCTGCTGCTGGCGGGGCTGGGGCGGCTGCAGCTGCTGCCGAGCGCAGCAAAGACAGCAGCGTGGGTGCAGCAGCAGCAGCAGCCGGGCGGCGGCTTCGCGAACGGCCCCGGCGGCGAGGCCGACTGCCGCTTCTCCTTCTGCGGGCTCGCCAGTCTGCTGCTGCTGCGCGCGCTGCCCGCAGCCACCCGCAGCAGCGAGCGGCGCTTCCTGCTGCAGCTGCTGAACGAAGACGGCGGCTGCGCCTGGGTGCCCGGCGGCGAGTCGCATGCAGCAGCAGCTTTCTGCTGCCTGGGGGCCCTCGAGCTCTGCGGGGCCCTCTGGGCCGTGGACCGCAGCAAGGCCGCGCGCTGGCTGCTGGCCCGCCAGACCCCCGCGGGCGGCTTCAACGGCCGCCCCGAGAAGGCCCCCGACGTCTGCTACTCCTTCTGGATCTTCGCTGCGCTGCTGCTGCTCGGCCGCGCTGCTGCAGCAGACGCCCCCGGCCTCGCCCGCTTCGTCCTCGCCGCCCAAGACGGCAGCGGCGGCTTCGCAGATCGCCCCGGAGACCTCCCCGACGCCTTCCACACTTTCTTCGCCCTCGCCGCCCTCGGCCTCCTCCGCCCCGGCCGCCTCCAACCCCTCCACCCCGTCGCCGCCCTCCCCGCCCCCCTCGCCAGCCTCCTCCAACTCGACGCGCGCTCTCTCCCCTACCTGCGCTTCTCCTGAACAGTGCTGCTGCTGCTGCTGCGGCTGCTGCTGCTGCTGCTGCTGCGGAGCAGCAGCAGCAGCAGCAGCAGCAGCAGTAGTAGCAGCAGAGTTGCAGCTGTGCGAAGTAGTCGCCCGGGCGCCGGTGCGACTGGCAGCAGCTTTTGGCTTCTGCTGCTGCTGCTGCAGCGCAGCAGGAGCAGCCAGGTTGGAATGCGTCTGCGGGGGAGGAGGGGAGGACTTCCTTGCGGGTTTTGGGAGCGTTTGCAACAACTCTTTCCATGCTGCTGCTGCTGCTGTTTGTCGAACAGCAGCCTTTTCCTCCCTGCGAATAGTGTTCACTTTCCAAGCCGGGCCTCCGGCCCGCAGGTTGTCAAAGGCCGGCAGAGCGCGCGGGCTCGGAACGCCGGCCCAGCCGCCGCCCGCGCCGCCTTGAGTTTGAACTTGTGCTTCTTTGCTGCAGCGCCGAAAGCTCCTTTCGGCAGCAGTGCAGTGCAGTGCAGTGCAGTGCAGTGCAGTGTTGTGCAGGGTTGTGCAGTGTTGTGCAGTGTTGAACTGTGTCGCTGGAGGCGCAGCAGCAGCAGCGCGCTGCTGCTGCTGCTGCTGCTGCTGCTTCCTCCGCCGTTCTTTCGCGCCTTTTTGTGTCTTCCTCTGCAACTCATTTCGTGACCAGTGGAAGAGTTTCGCTCCTCTGCGGCTTCCCCGCGCCGGGCGACGAAGCCGACTCCGCGTCGCCCGCTGCTGCGCAGAAGACAGCAGCACACAGCAGCAAACGCAGCCTCCCAAAAACAGCGAAACGCCCCAAAGAGGCAGCAGCAGCAAGAATGAGCTAAGATCACAGAGACCTGCGAACGGCCGCGCAGGCGCACGCACCTGCAAGGGCCGAGCCGTGACGGCTGTCCGACTTGTAGGTGAGGTGGAGCACCCCGTATGCCACAATTGTCAGCAGCCAGGGCCCCACAGTCATGCACAACATCGCCAAAGATATCGCGCGGGCGTTTCCCACGCGAACAGACTCCGCCGGAGCTGCTGCCAGCAGCCCGTCGTGGGGCGGCCTGACGTAGCCAAACACGTTTTCGCACAAATAGCCAACAATGGGCGCGCCCAAAGCAGCGGCTCCGACGCCCTCGAGGCAGGAAACCTGAAAAGCAGCAGCAGGAAATTCGACTCCACGCAGTTCCCGCGCTGCTCCGCTCACTGACACGAAGAGCGACTGCCAAAAACCGGAAAGCGCAACAGCTTCTGCAACGGAGTCAGCGGTGCACTCACCAGAGCGAAAGTCGTGGCGCGGTGCTCCGGATAAACGATTTCCGTGAGAATGGGACGGTTGACCCCCACTCCGGGCCAGCCGGCCAAGAAGCCCATCAAGACGGCCAGGATTACAAATGTGCCCAGCGAGCTCGCCTCTCTCGGCACACACGTCAACATAATAGTCATCAGGAGGCAACGCGCCACTATGCAGATCTGCGCCAAACACTGCCGCCCGTGGTAAGGGTATCGAGAATGTATGAAGTCGCCCGTGCACCCAATCACCGGCGCAACCACCATTGCGGCGATCCAGCTGGAAGACACGATGAAGGAGGCCCACCAATCTGGAATGCTGCAGTACTGGAAATACATCGTCGAAAAATGAATTGCAGAGCGAGGGATTCCATTCAGAATCCCCTGAACGCAGCAACCACACGTCGCATTCTTGCAGCCGAATTCGAAAAATATGAATCGAGGATTATTCAAGTGGAACGCATTGCAAGTTGTCTAGCTGTTCAGCTCACCATAAGCAACATAACCCATACGCTTCCATTCCGAAACACATAGGCCGTTTCACTGAGAGGAAACCAGTGACCCTTTTCTTTCTGCCGTCTGCGCTGGTGTGGACAATCTGTGATCCGGCACCCAAGTAAGATTCCAGTTAATATGGATATCATCCCGAAACCAACCATAGCGTGCCTCCATCCTTCAATTCCCCACATTACTAGTCCAGATGCAGATGTCGTGATGGTAAGAGACAGAACTCTGCCGAAAGATTGAAAAAAATGCAAGATGCCGAAACTTCGGCCGCGATCGTTCTCGGGGACCTCCTGCGCAATCACTTTCTGTGACAGGGGGCCCATGGCTGCCATAAAGACGCCGAGAACGCACATTAGGGGCAATACTTGCCATTTCTGGGTGATGTAGAGGAGGGCGCTCGTCGCTGCGCCCCAACCGAGGGCTGAAGAAGAAAATATGCGTCTGCGACCGCAGCAATCGATGATGAAACCCCAAATGGGGCAGGTTAAGACGTGAGATATGCGGGTGGCAGAAGATAGAGCACCGAGGGACTGGGGAGAAAATCCCATGTCCCTCTCAAGGGCTTTGAAACAGGCGGGAAGGAGCTGGTCGATAGCGCCATGTACGCCACCGTACAAGTAGGTTAACCGAACGATCCTCTCAGAAGTTGGATCTAGCTTTTGTCCACATAAATGGGACTTGAAGTTGTAGCTGGCATTCTCGTTTCTGTCCTTATTTTCATCGGAAGTCTGTGAGCGCCGCCGATCGTCGGTGGTCTGTCGGCTGGCGGGATCTTGTCTAGGCGAACTGACACTATCCATTTTTTCATGAGTGCCTTCACGAAAGAATTGAATTTGTTTATTCTAGGTGAGTGACAGTATCTTTTGAGATCACCGACAATGTGAATGAATTCACGAGGCCCCAGGCTGAGGAAGCCGCAGCTTCATGGTCCAGCCGGGGTCAGTTTCGAACGTAGTCACACTACTGAAACTAGGTTGCAAATCGTCAGCGTTCTTTAGTAAAATCAAAAATAACCGTAGAAATGAAAGGGGGTGTAAAAAGTGCCAAGTGCAAAGTGCCGCCGCCGATTCGTGGTGTATTGACACAAGGCCTGGTCACACCGTGGCCTCGGGCGCCGCATGCCTACCAGAGTTGTTCGTGTACACGAAGTGATTGCCAAACGATTCTGGAAAATGAAGCGCTATACCTCGTGTCTCGTCTTCGCCGCCTGGCTGTGCGTCAGCGCAAAAGCCGAAGAAGATACCTATGTTCCTCCCGTGCCGTTGCACGAGGCTGTGACAACGAGGACCACTGCCACGGACATCAACGACGCTTCACTTACGGGGGAACAAGTAAGAGTCAGATACGATTAAGTGGATGTCTGTATTTCGAATCAAACGCCTCCTTTCAGGAAAAGCCTGCAGCGGAAGTTGGTACGAAACCGATTGCGAATGACGATCCACAGCCTTCGTATTGCATTTCGACCCTATAGCTGACAGCCTTCGCCAAGGAGCACCAGCTCCTGCGGAAACTGGAGATGGCAGCACTTTGACGAAGTCTGACGTAAGGATATGCCCAACAACAAAGCGAACTCAATGGGTGCAAACTTACTCGGAAACCTCAGACTAACGCCAGTCCTCCCCAGAGCGACGCCTCCAAGATGAGCGAGATCACAGGAGGCCCGGACGCATCGGTAAATTCAGCCGAAGCTCTTCCTTAGATTCAAGGTTCTCATTCTGACATTTTGCACCAGGAGGTGTCTGCGAGTGAAACAGCTTCGGTAAGAAAGAACTCTTCGCAAAAGTTGGCCAGCAACCTGTGATCATCCATTCATCAACCAACAGAATGCGGCCCCAGTCGCTGCAGAGATGGGCGAAACCGCCAATGAGCCCGCGCCAGCCGAAATGATGCAGTCCAAGAAGAGCCTCGTGACGGACCCAATAGCTGAGATGATGGGTGGCGAGTTCAACACCGAAGTAAGGAATGATCAAGAACGCAACTGATGTGCCAAATGCTCATATTGTTTATTCAGGTCAATCAGAGGATGGCCGATAGCTTCCTCAGCGTTCGCTCACGCGTTCTGCGCCTTAAGGCCAATCGTGATATGTAATTGATCGCCGCCGGAATTTTCCAACACGTTGTTCCTCCAAATGCCTGTCTTCGCTTTTTAATTTCGATCCACACAGACACCAATAAGCCATTGGAGTTGGAGTGGAAACATGTAGAGGGCTAATTGATTAGTGGTCAAATCAGTCCGCACGTAGTTTTTGTCGTCTTCAGCGCTTTTGTGTATCTTTCGACCATAGCAGTAGCGCAGTTGTCAACACACGCAACTTAACTGTAGATATCACTTCAATCGCCTCGCTCACCTATCAGATCGCACGAGAGCCTGAATGCAGCTGCCGAGACCACTGCTCGGCTGCTGCGGATTCCGTGCAGAAAACGTTTTCCATTCATTTTTGAAAAGATTCTTGTTGACACGCTGTCGTTTTGCAACGAATGAACTCTCCGTACTTTCCTCGAAGCATGTGCTCTCCCTAGCCCGCTATACGCATACACTTGCAAAGTTTGGCTTCTTATAGCGCACACATAATTTAGTTTGGAAAACTTCCATGTGTGGGCTCATTATTCATCTCCACTTAGTAACAATCGATCAATTGCAGATTCGCTTCCCATCGCCGCTGTCGTGTGGACTTGAAATCTGTAGGTGCAACTTGCTCACAGATTCGTGTTTTAGCTTTTGAAACAAAAAGTCCAGAAATAATGAAATGTGTACAAACTAAAGCAGCACACAACGTCCATGATATCCCGAGCCAGCCTTTCCATGCATCTTTGAGATCTAACGGACCATGAGCTGTCACAGAGATAGGACTTTAATTAAGGCTTCCTCGTGTGAGTACGTGAGCCGTTTAGTGTCGTATGACGAAAATTTCTTCCATAGAAACTACTTTGACATAGTTCCGCGTTGTCATGATGCCGAAGTCCCAACACAAAGTACAGACACAAAGCCCCGTACTGTGTTTCAGCCTTAGTCCCCATTTCACCAAGCTGCGCCCATTCTCTAATGACCAAATAGAAGAAAAAGAAATGTCAGGAAATGCTACAAATAGTTAATTTGAGTCATGAATTTAAGGATCAGACCCTTTAGTTGGGTCCCGGAGCTGCGCGTTTTGGCGCCTCAGCTACCCGCGTGGGACATTGCAAGCCAACCTAAGGACATGCGAGTCCCATAATCACTGAAGGCTTTCTGGCAAGGAGGTTGAATCCACAGTATCAGCTGAGACTTCAGCTTCTCTATCAGTCGGCGACTGAGGGAGGGCTGCGTCGCCTGCGACTTAGAAAACGCGGAGCAGCCAGGCGTCCCGGGCTGCCGATCAAAGAATGCCCAGGCGAAGAGTTACACCGGCTGCCGAAGAAGTGCAGCATGGTCCCCTTGACCATGATGACCAGGGGAGCGCCGAGCAGATCAACCGAACAGAGTCCGCCGATTCGTCGCCGGCGGAAAGCCGCGACCGTAATCAATCAGTAAGTTACCAGTGCACCAGCCCTGCCCATGCGTGCAAAGACGCTATCGATGAGGTAACTGCGATCTAGCCAGGAGCTTCTTACGAGCGATTCTAAGGACCTACAGGCTAGTAACCCACCCAGAAGCCTGAAGAAGTCATCCATGCTATGTTGGCAACTGTCTGAATCTCTTCGTTGTCTATTCCAGCAACGCGCCCGTCGAGGATGCTCGGGATGTAGCGATGGATTAAAGCGAGCTTGTGGCTGTGGCCGATGTTACTGTTGCTCTCATGCGGCACTCGACGACTTCATGCAGCAGCGGTTGTCGACTTGGGAGCCGTTACTCACTCCAAGACGTATTTTATTTGCGCTTTTCGGCGTGGGTTTGCTTTTTGTGGTTGTGGGGCTCGTTATACTCCTTGTGAACAGCGCCATCGTCGAGTGTAGAGTGGACTACACGAATATGACGGGCGATCTAGAGCTCAAGGTATTCTCTATGCACATTCCCCGCCAAACCGACTCGACTCCTATGTTCCCTACTGAGGCATTTTAGAAGTGCAGACAGAAGCGTGCATTGTATTCTCCGACTCCGGAGTCTGCCTGTGGCGCTGCGCTTTTTGCAGATAGACGCTTCGACATGCACAGACACTTCAATCACGGAGATTACAGGAGACGTGCTGCTCTACTACGAACTGTCCAATTACTTTCAGAACCACCGGCACTTCATGAAGTCCCGGTCTGACAAGCAGTTGGGAGTGAGTGTGTGTGTCCGTGGCCGGCGTGCGTCCTCCTGCAGCAAGCGGCCGACGCAGGCCATGTTTTGGAGCCATTTTTCGCGAGCAGCGCGGCTGAAAGCCAGAGTGCAGGCTCTCTGTTTCTGGCTTGTCCAGCGGCAGCAAGAGCCGCTAGGCACTGCCGGAAGAGGCCCGTTTGGCGGAGTTTTCGAGACTTCTGAGTGCGTTTTGCGCGACGCAGGGCAAGGTCTTCACCGCAGCTTCGGAAGTGAGCTCCGCGTGCGACCCGCGGGTGGAGGCGGCGGACGGCCGCGTGCTGCACCCCTGCGGACTCAGCGCTGCAGCAGTTTTCACTGACGAGTTCTCCGCCGTCGGCGAAGACAAGACTACGGAGATAGAGCTGGACGAGTCGCGCGAGGCCATTTGCTGGAACTTCGACCTTTCGAGTTTCAAAAATCCGGCGGAGACGGAAATGCAAAGCGCCGCCTCGCAGGTCAAGTTTTGGCTCTACGACCAGCACTACGTCGACGCGCTGCATATGGAGAAGGCCGGTGGGTCCGGAGGCCCGCAGCAGCAGCTGCAGCAGCAGCAGCAGCAGCAGCAGCAAGTAGCCCGCAGTGCATGCAGCGGGCGTTTTGGCTGCGGTGTGGCAGGCGTGGGCTGGGGCGTGGAGAACTCGCACTTCATCGTTTGGATGAAAGACGCGCCGCTGCCGGTCTTCCGCAAGGCCTACGCGCGCTTCGTACAGCAGCCGCTGAAGCTGCCCTTTTACTTGAAGGTCACCAACAACTCCTACGACGTCAAGTCCTTCGGGGGTGAGTGCGGCCTTGCACTTGAACTTAACTCTTAAGAAAAGTTCTCTTAGTTGGGCTAATAGAACTTTTCTGCGAAAGCCTGTGCATGCAAACACTTCTTTGTCTTTTTTGGCCTGTGCATGCAAACACTTCTTTGTCTTTTTTGGCCTGTGCATGCAAACACTTCTTTGTCCTTTTTGGCCTGTGCATGCAAACACTTCTTTGTCCTTTTTGGCCTGTGCATGCAAACACTTGTTTGTCCTTTTTGGCCTGTGCATGCAAGCACTTGTTTGTCCTTTGGCGCTTCTGCACTCATCTGCTGCTGCGCTGCTACGCTGCTGCGCTGCTGCTCAGCAGCAAAAGCTGTGGAGACGCAGCCGTTTGCTGTTTGCTGGCTCCTCGTTTTCACGCCTGTCTTCCCGTTCAGGGAAAGTGCCCAAGTGCAGCTGCAGGCCTCGGCAGGCCCCGCGCAGTTGTGCGTTTCTGCCGGCTGGCGTTTGCCTCTGTGGCTTGAGTGCACACAGCTAGCGACGCGAGGTGTACAGACACTGCAGCAGCGCCTGGGTGCACATGCTCAGCGACGCGAGGTGTACAGACACTGCAGCAGCGCCTGAGTGCCCGTGGCTAGCGACGCGAGGTGTACAGACACTGCAGCAGCGCGTTCGCGGGAGTTGCAAGTTTGTGCATGCGGGGAAGCGCGTTAGTGCGTTTGGCTGCAGGGTCGAAGAGCGTGGTGGTGGGCCAGGCGACGTGGCTGGGGGGCCGGACTTCGTTTTTGGGGATTGCGTACTTGGTGGTGGGCAGCGTTTGTCTGTTGTTTTTCGGAGTTTTGTTTTACTACCACCGGCGCAACCCGCGGCACTTGGGCGACGTCTCGTGGCTGCGCAGGGCCCTCTACGCGTAGCCCTGGGTCGGGGCTGGGGGGCCCCTCGCTGCGCGTTTGGAGTGCGCGAGGGCCCCAGGCGCAGCAGGCTGCAGCAGCGGGAGCCGCAGAGGCAGCAGCAGCAGCAGCGCCGGCGGGCCCATTTGCTTCTTCAGGGGCCCCCGCGCTGCTGCTGCTGCTGCTGCCCCGAGCTGCATGCGCTGCCGGCAGGCCGCCCGCGCGCCGCTCGCGGGCGCGATATGGATTTTGCTGCTTTAAGGCTTCAGAGCTCCAGGCCCAGCCCCAGAGGGGCAGCAGTTTAGAATAGCAGTGCAGCTTTAGAGGCAGAGTGCTCTCTAGGGGCCTCAGGCAGGGGCGGCGAGCCGCGCAGCAGCTGCGGCCGCAGCGGACTTGGCCGCGCTAGCGAGTCGAAGACCCCTTGGGCTGAAACTCCCTCGCGCGGTCTTCCATTTCGTCTATCCAAGAGGCCAGCTGGCTGTAGCCAACCAGCTCGCCGCGGGCGCCGTGAGATATGGCGGCGAGCAGCTGCTTGATTTCCTCTTCCGAGGCTGCGGGCCGCAGGCCCTCGAGGTTCTCCAAGAAGTCGTTCTGCAGTTTCGAAATAAGTGTTTGTGAACACTGACTTTCAAAGGCGGGCTGCGGCGCGCGGATACACTGCAGCGCAGCTGCAGTGCAGCCAGCTGTCTCACCATTGTCACGTAGCCGTCAGCGTCGTCATCCAAAAAGTCAAAGAGATCCTGCGAATTTTGGCCAGCAAAATGGTCTCAGGAGATCAGAAATAACAAAAAGATCGCTCCTACTCGTTTTTGCGTTTCCTGGAGGTGCGGAGGCAGCGAGGCTCTCGTCTCGTCCTCCAGCAAGTGCATGATCATCTGTTGCGCGCGTTGGTTGGGCCGCTGAAGTGAATGTTTTGAACTCAGAATTGAACAGCTCACTGCAGTAAATGCGGGGTAAGTGAGTGTCCGCGAGGCGTCGAAGGCCTCCACCCAGCCTTCTGAAGTTGGAAGTTGAAAAGTTGCTGCTGCTTGGAGGTTCGGGAAGCGCGAGTTCACCTGCTTTCGCCTTGCAGTCGGGGACCCTCTCTTCGAGCGCGAAGGCGTCGATCATTTTGAAAATGTTTTCGAGAGAAATTGTGGGTTCGACGTCGATTTTGGCGAAGGCGTGGAAGACGTCCTGGTAGCCCTTCTGCACTTCGAAAGGGAGGCTGCTGTAGAGCTGGCTGGCCTCCTCGATCTCGCCCACTGCGCGGCCGGGGTGGGAAGCGAAGAAAGTGTCGGCCCTGAAGCGCAGAAACTGCAAAATCTGGTACTGGCGCTCGAGCTGCTGCAGCAGGACTCTGTGGGCGCTGGCCTGCACGGCCTGGCGGCTGGCGAGCGAGCCCACGTTGCTGAGCAGAGTGAAGTTCGCAGCAAGTGCGGGGAAGAGCCCCAGACTCAGCAGCAGAATCAGCAGCGGCGCGCAGCCGCTCCAGTAGCCCAGCACGGCGAACATGACGTGCTGGTAGTGCGGCGAGAGCAGCAGCTTCGCAGTGGCCGTCACGGCCACCACGTGCAGCGAAAGCGAAAGCTGAATGCAAGTCCGCAGCGCCGGGACTCCGCGCGGGCCCAAAATAAACAAAGACTCTTGCGAGTTCATCACTTTGGCGCCTCTGATGAAGCTGCAGAGAGCTCCGTTGCGGGAGATCGGCGGCAGCAGCTCGAGGGGCGCCTGCGGCAGCTGCGCGGCTTTCCGCGGCTGCGCCAGCGCCTGCAGGTACTCCCTGAGCTCGCCGCTGCTGGGCGTGTGGTAGTTCATGATGGTCTCCATTCTCCAAAAAAGAAACAAGTTGAGAAGCAGCAGCCCTCCTGCGGCGAAGACCAGAAACTCCGTCAGCGGCGTCGGGTCGAAGCCGAAGACCGGCCGCAGACACAGCAGCAGCGGCACGAACAGCAGCCACGTGGACACTGGAACTTCCACCATGTGCAGCAGCGCCTCGGAAAGCCGCTCCGACAAGAACTCCCCGAAGGCGAAGTCCCCCTCTTGGTGCGGCTCGAAGGGCGTCAGCGGATTCATGAATCGAAAGCGAAGGTACCAAAAGCGGAGTGCAGCGTCGGAGGGCTGTCCGCTCTCGACGAGCTGCTGAAACTCCAACACGCCCATCGCGTCGTACCTGCGAAATGCGGTGAAGTCGAAATGCGGTGAAGTCGAAATGCGGTGAAGTCCGCGCCGGCGCTGCGCCGTTGGTGCTGCTTACTGGCGCCACTCCTGCGCTGTCGAGAGCGAAACTGAGAGAAGAACCAACACGCTGACTGTAAACGTCACGAGCAAAAGAAAAACTATAATGTGGGCGCTTTCAAAGAGCTCGAAGACGACGGTGGGCGCCGCGTAGGGGTTCCCGCTTTCCTCTTTCAGTTCAGCAATGCCGATGCGCTCGAGGGAACTTTGGCCCAGCAGTTTGTCGTTTATTGCCATCGTCACTCCGAAACGCGTCAAAAAAAACAAAAGAAGAGAAATGAACCCGAGCACTGTCACCTCCTTCGTTATCGCCTCCACCACTTTCACCACATGGTGCAAACGCCGGTGTTCCAAATACTCCACAACTTCCTCATGCGCCACCTGAACAAACACTCATGCGTTCTTCGCCTTTCGCATTCACTTTGCGTGAAAACCCACTTCAAATAGCAACGTCAGGAACAAGATCACCACCAGGATGGCAATAGTTACGTTGGCGCGTGCAAAGGAGTGGTCGTGATCCTCTGCTGCAGCTGCAAGCTGACAGGCCCCACCTGAGGCTGTGCAAAGCATCTTTGCCGGCGGGGCAAACCCCAATGTGAAGGTTAAAAACGAAAACATGGCCTACATAGGAACGAATAGCGTTTGAACGTGCGCATCCAGCACTCCGCACTTTCCACAGAGCACGAAGAAGAAACACCAAGTGTCTCGACTCGCCAATAATTTTCCTAATTTCCCTGAAAGTCGGACTAAAGGCCGAAAGAAACCTTCGCTACAACTCCAAAGAGATACGGGAAGGCCAATGGAGCTCGCAGCTGCAAGTGGCAGCTTTCTGAATTTCTCAGCAGCAGTAGCGGGAAGGGCACAACGCGTGCAGATAGCCACGCTCTCTCCAGGCCTTCTTTGGCAGCATTTTGTCTCGAATTGTTTTCTCCTTCTCATTTTATAGAAGTTACGCCTTTTTCTGCCATGTGGGTGGAACCCGGTGCCTGCGCGACTTGGGTGCAGGACATACTCATGCCTGAAAGCTTGAAACTAAAGGGGCCGGCAAGCCAAGATATTCTTTATCTTGCTCCCTACTGGCAACAATTACTGTTATTCGCGGAGTATTCATTCCTGAATAAGTTGTAGTTGTACATTGCATTCATCACTACAGATGCGTCTACGAGTTTAATGCTGGGTACAGGGGTCCTTTCATACTCAGGCAGTAAACAAATTCAGTTTCCTCTTCGCTCTAAGCCTAAGTTGACCGACGAAAGAAAGAAGCATAAGAAATCCATCACCAGCCGATTTCACTTATAAATCAGGACACCTCGCACAAAAACAGGAGGAGTTCAAACGCTTGCAGAGAAACTTCTTTGTTGCTTTTCATTCAGTTTGCAATATTTTTTCCTGAAATTTTATTGTTACCTATACTGAGAGGGCTTTCTGGGGTGCCTACTTTGGCTGAACCAAACCAGTGGTACAGCTCTCTTAGGCAAGTTGCTGCCTCTTCTTGAACGTTTAAAGCCCCCATGCGTATGTTTTAGAGTTAACTAAAAGCAGTTTCATGTTGCTTGCCGCTATTATTTGTCCCTGTTCTAGGATGCTGAAACTCTACGGGTGAGATTGGGTGGACGATTCGTTTTGCAACGCCATGTTCTAAGGTGGCTTCTGCAAGTCTCAGGTCTTTTCGCCCCTATAAAGGCTCAATATAGTGCATGTTCATATATTAATTGGCAAAGAAACATATAAATGTGTCAGTTAATCATGTTTTTACGAGTATTTCATTTGTTGATGTTGCATTTGCTTCACGAGCGTGACCACTCCGTGACGCTTGTGATGCGATGTGAACTATGCAACCGCGTGGATTGATCAAAGAACCTCAACCAGAAAATACAAGAAACTAACAAGTATCTCATTTATGAATGCATGTACCAATTGTAATTAAACGACTTCAGATCAGCGAATAAGGTGTGCGCTGTTCATTAGTGGAATAGCTAGTTTCTGCGTTGCAGAGGGAACGATATTCCCCAAAAATGGCCAGAGGTATTTGCACTTTTATTCTCAACAGAGCTGGGAACTTCGCAGTCGATTCTGGCATTGTAAAGCCAATATTTTAGGGCCAGCAGCCGTGAAGTTCAATTCAATTCGTGGCTTTATATGGGGGCAATCTAAAACACTGGAGCAAGAAGATCAAGGGCAACACAGAAAAGCCTCCCACGCACGAAGAGTTAAGAGATTTACACGTATTTGTAGTGGTGCAAAATAGTGTAAGTCTTGCTCCCACGTGTGGGTGTGCACAGAGAAGCATACCCTTCTGTCTCCGACAAAAATCCGCAATTTAACAAGAAAGCTTTTGGATGAAGGCATTGGAAACGGCCAAAAGGTCATTTATTTGCAACATGTGCGCTGTGGAAAGCTTTTCACGGACGGGGTCAGATTCATGGCTGGAGTCAGCGGCGGAACTGGAACGATAGCAAAATAAGGTGCATTAAAATAGTGAAAATCAGCTTCGGAGAAATATATATTTTGCTACAATAACACACAGTTCAATATTTGCCGCAAATTGGTATTTAAAGCCACAGTAGAAGAGGAATGCAGAGAGTCACCGGCTCACAACGCAGCCAGGCAGAACGCATAGAGCTAGAGGGGTAGATAGCAAGCGCACTTTATATAAAGCTTAAGAGAAGTCACCAGAGGCAAAATAAATAACAAACGAACAGCAGCAGGATACTGAAATGCAGGATCGAGGGTGAAAGCAGTTTAGAGGTCTTCTTCAGCTGTTTCTGCTGTTGCAGAATCAGAAACTGGGGGAAGAGGAAGCAAAACTGAACAGGTTGCCTACTTTATATTATAAAACATACACAAGGGGGGAAATGCAACTATTTCTTTCTCGAATAAGCAATTCAATAGTGTACGTATGCAGTGCGCATGTGCAATCCCGTTTTGAGGTTTAGGGTCTACAATTCAGTTATTAAGATTTAGGGCTTAGGTTTTAGGACCTGACATCAGGGGCTTGGGGGCCTCAAGCCCAGCCCTTGAGCCTTAAAGTGACAGTTTTAGGCTGGCAATGTTAGCAACAATATTGCAGAAACAAAACAGCGCGAGAGAAAGAACCAATAAGCTCAATTTACATGAATTGGAAGGGAATGAACAGGTCTTCTCTCTCTGCTTCCAAACATCAAGACGCTCCGCCCCATGTTACCATCTTGCACTTGTTTAGCTGCACAGCAGACTTTATTTCTGGGCACTTGTGAAGCCCTCTTGTCCTCCATTTTACGCCTAACTCGTGCCTAAAGGCTTGGCAGCTGCTGAATGAAGAAAGACTTTGAGGAGGAGGCAAAACACAGAAGCAAGGCACTAGCCTCACCTTCTTGCATTTAATGACTTGCTGCTTTAAAACTGTACTGTTAGATCGTTCGTTTTCCCTGCATTTGGGCATTTGTGTGCAGCTGCATGCAGCAAAAAGGTGCGACGAGAATGGCCCGAGTTTAAAACCTGGAGTTCATCTGTTTGCTGCAACTAGAGCCTTTGAATACAAACACTTGAAGCGCTGGAGTGTGGCTTTGCTTTTCGGCAGTACCTTGCAGATCAAAACAGTTACTGTCTACGCACACACTCTTCTGGCTCTATCTGGCAGTTCTGGCCATGCCCTTGGCCTCCAGGCAAAGTATTCAAATGGAGCGCAGCTATTTCATCTTAGACTGCAGCGACAAAGCGGAACAAAACCACAGACTCGGAGGTGCAACTCGTTTGTAAACGCCTGAGTTCTGTCAACCTCGGAAACAGAACTTGCTGCTGCCTTGCCGGGAGACGCAAAAATGGGTTCTGATTTGGCGCACTCAAAGATAAAATAACGAACATTTGAACTTCAGGTTTTTACGCTCGGGTTTATTGTTCGCGAAGTGCTTTCACTACTTGCATTCGACCTCGGGGCCCTCCCAACGCGCTGTGTCGCCTAGGGCTCTCGCCCTATTACGCGTCAACCCCACTATTAATATTCAGTTGGCACGCATTGCAAACAAATTTCGTCAAGTTTAATGGAATAAACAGCCAGGCGAGCCGTCTTTACCAGCCCGGTGTGTGTGCAGTCAAAACCGGGTGAAGCGTCCTTGGCTTTCCGTCGATGCATGTTAACGTGAAGTGTCTTCTCTTGTCCTAGCCTCCCGAGTCCCACCCACAAAGGCGTTTCAATTCATTAAGCTATCTTTTGGATAGCATCTAAAGCTGCCGGGGCGTACACACGGCTGGCGGCCCGGCGATTCATCTTTCTTGCAGCGCATGGAGGCGCCGGACTGCTTGCTCTGTGTGCAGACACACACTCTGTTGTTTGCTGCGGCTCCGGAAAACTGCCTTCTGTTCCTTTTTCCGCATTTTCCGTTTTTTCCGGAAGTTTCAGTGATTTCTGGCTCGTAACTCGCCTGCGAGGGCCCCCGGCACAGCAGCATCGCCAGCTGGCTCCCGCAGACTCGCCGGCGCTGCACCATGGCGGACTCCACTGGAAGCCGCAGCGGAGCCCCTTCGCGGCTCCAGACGAAGGCCATGGAGGCTTCTTCGCTGCCAGCTCGCCGCGCTTCCCTCGCGCGCTTCGAGACATCGCCTGCAGACTCTTTCTTCGCCTCCGAGCCCCCCCCCCCCAACGTCGCCACTGCGGGCCTGCGAGTTCGCCAGTTTGTGCGGCCTCTGCACGAAGAGGAGGCGCTGAAGGAGGCGAAGGTGGCCATTGTCACGGCGGGCGGCACGGACGTCCCCTTGGAGGTGCGGCAGCTGCTCTTGCTGCTCTTTGCTGCTCTTTGCTGCTCTTTGCTGCTCTTTGCTTCCATTCTCCCTTTGCTTCTTTCTTTTTTTCAAGTTCCTGCCCCTCAGGCAGGCAGTTCTGCTGCTGGAGGCGTAGACCTGCTGCTGCTGCTGCTGCTGCTGCGGTGCTGCTGAGCAGCCGTCGCTCCTGTTTCCGGCGCCCGCGCCGGGCGCTCTCGCTTGCTGCTGCCGTTCCCGTGCTGCTGCAGCAGTTGCCACCGCCGCCGCAGTTGCCACTGCTGCTGCAGTTGCTGCTGCTGCTGCTGCAGTTGCTGCTGCTGCTGCTGCTGCTGCTGCTGCTGCGCGCACAGCGTGCGTTTGCAGTGCGTGTTCTGCGCAGCGCGAGGCCGTGCGGTACATCACCAACACCAGCTCTGGGGCGCGGGGGGCAGCCCTTTGCGAGCAGCTGCTGCGTTTGGGCTATTACGTAATTTTGGTGACTTCGGTGCGAGCCATAAAGCCCTTCGTGCGTCACCTGCTGCCGACTTACCCCATGCCCTCCATCCTCGACTTCATATCTCTCCGCGTGCAGCAGCAGCAGCAGCAGCAGCAGGGGGAGGCGGGCGAGGCGGGCGAGCAGCAGCAGCAGCAGCAGCGGGAGGAGGAGCCGCAGCAGCAGCAGCAGCAGCAGAAGCTGCCGCTGCAGCCAATCGTGGAGGAGCCCTCGGAGTCCGCGGGCTCTGAAGAGGAACTCGAAGCCCCTGCTGCTGCTGCCACTTCGCGAGGCCTGGCCTATCAAGTGTACGAAGTGGTGGAGCAGGAAGTCTCTGAGGGCGTGTCAGTGACTTCCGTGGGTTCTGTCCTCAGCAGCAGCGACTCTGCAGCAGCAGCGGAGGACGCAGCAGCAGCAGCAGCAGCAGCAGCGGAGGGCTCTGCTGCAGCGGCGCGCGCGCAGCAGCGGCCGCCCGCAGACGCCGCTGAGCCCGCGGGCGCAGCAGCCAGCAGCTCTGCTGCTGCTGCTGCTGCTGCTGCTGCTGCTGGGCCCTGGCAAGTGTCGCTGAAGGGGCCCCTGCAGCGGGGGGCCTCCCAGGGCCCCCAGGAGCTGCCGGAAGAAGAAGTGGAAGCTGCGGGCTGGGAGTTTGAGGGGAGCGAGGCGGAGGCGGCTCTGAAGCTGTACAGACACTGCAAAGACCGCCTCCTCTGCGTCACTTACCAAACTCTTGTTGAATATGCATTTATTGTTCGGGCAGTTGCTGCGGGGGCTGCGCCGCTGCGGGAGCGGCTCATGTTCTGTTCAGCAGCAGCTGTTGCGGACTTCTACTTGCCCTACTCCGTGAGGTCTCCGCACAAGCTGAAGACTCCGCAGCACCACGACGCGGCTCACCGCGCGGCCAACGCGCCCGGCGCTGCAGCAGCAGCAGCAGCAGCAGCAGCAGACGGGGGCGCGGAGGTGCAGAGGGGCCCGTCCCGCAGCATTTCCACCATGACTTCGATGCAGCCCAAGCGCTGGTTCACGGGCGAGGCGGCGCCGCACGACAGCTACAAGGGCGCGGGCGATGCAGGCGAAGCAGCAGCAGCAGCAGCAGCAGCAGAGGCCTCAGACCTGCAGCAGCAGCACCATTCGCAGCATTTCAGCTTGCGGCTCTGGGTGGCCCCCAAGATGCTGCTGGTCGTGCGCTCTGTGGCCCCGCACTGCTTCTTAGTGGCCTTCAAGCTGGAGACAGACGAAAGCCGACTGCAGCAATCTGCCACTTCCTACTTAGAGGGAAGCAGCAGCAGCAGCAGCAGCAGCAACGGCTCAGGCGTGGCGGACTGCGTCGTGGGCAATGCGCTGCGAACTCGGAGAGAGAAAGCAACGCTTTTCACGAAGATCGGACAAAAAGAAGTAAAACAAAAAGCAAAACAGATCAAGAAGTACCTCGGGGTGAGTCTTGCGATTGGAGCGAAGCAGCTGGCGAAACAGTCGGCAGATCAAGCAGCAAAAGAGTTGCAATGGAGCAAACTGCAGAGCAGCTTAGGGCCACGCAGTCCGAGTGTACAGACGCGAACAGACTGCCAGAAAGATACACAAAAATGAGAGAAAATGAGATAAAATAAAAGTACTCAAGTGCTTTCCTCAGCTCACGACCAGCAGCAGCAGGGGAGTTGCTGCAGTTTCCGTTTTGCAGATACAGTTTGAAGACAGTCAAATATGCCTGTCCTTTCAGTCTTTGTACGGAAGTGCACAAAGTGCTGCTGCAGTATCTGCTGGTGATTGGAGTTATGTTGCGTTGCTGCATGCGTTGGTCTGTGTCTTTACTTGCTTTCAGCACGGCACCATTGAAGCCCGCCTGGCCAAATACCTTTTCAAGCTTCAGAGCCTCAAAATAAAGGAGGCTTTCCTGTGAATTAGCACAATAAGTTGCAGCAGCTGCTGAGTTCTGCTGCTGCTCTGCTGCTGCTGCTGCTGTTTGTTTGTTTGCTTGTGTCTTGTTTATTTCCAGTGGCAACTGGAATGAGAGCAAACGAGCTCTGTGGGCTTCGCAGTCTGCATGCGCGGCTGTGGGCCGCCCTGCTGCCTTCTGGAGCTGCAGCCACGCCAAGAGGCAGCTTATTTGCCTCTGCTGCTTCTTAGCTTTGGCTTCGGCCGCTGTTTAGTTCTGCAAAACAAAAGAGCCCCTCAGCTGAGCTGAGGGCCTGCAGCGGCGCGGGAGGCGCTTGTCCTCAGCAGCAGCAGCAAGTGATGGCAGTGACGCAGCAGCAGCAGCAAATATATGAACAGATCTTTAGGTGCAGCAAATGCAGATTCAGACTTCGCTAGTCTACGCTAAAGGGCTTATTAGCCTCGGGAGGCCTCTGGCCGGAGCTGTGTCTCGAAGCAAGCTCAGCAGCAGCAGCCTTTGCTGCAGCACAGTTTGCTGTAGCCAAGCAGGAGCAGCAGATAGGCAGTCGCAGCAGCACGGCCAACAGCAGCACCGCCAGCAGCAGCACAGGCTGCAGCAGCGGGGAACTTGTGGATTAGTTTCTTCGGAGTTTTCTGCGGGTGGCGAGCGCTCCACGGAGGCTTAGGCATTGGAATTGTCTCATGCTGAAACAGAGTCTTTTGCATTCAGCATCGGCTGAACTTATTCAATCTAATCTATCTCCAGACTCTGCCATGTTCTGCATTACTTGCACAGTTCTGTTTGCTTATTGCTGCAAACCCTCTTGCTTCCCACTCGAGAGGCTCAGCAGCAGCTGGTGTCACTACTTGCTGCTTTTGCTTTCGTTTCTTTTGCGAAGTTCTGCCAGTCCGTTTGCCTGGTGCTGCGCTTTCTCGCTGTATGTGCTGCTACTACTTGCCTTTTTGTTTTGCCTCTGTTGCTGCAGCTGCTGCATTACTTGCCTTTTTGTTTTGCTTCTGTTGCTGCAGCTGCTGCATTACTTCCTTTTTGTTTTGCCGCTGCTGCTGCAGCTGCTGCATTGGACCCTGTTGCGGTGTGGCTGTGTGTTTCTTCATCTGCCCAGTAGTCTTTGGAGACTTGCCCTAGTTTGCTGGCGTTGCTGCTGCTTCTGCTGCTGCTGTTGTTGATGCCGTTTCTCTTGAGGATGCTGCTGCTGCTGCTGCTGATGCTGCTGCTTTTGCGGTGGGTGTCTCAGCTGCCTTTGATACTTTTGCTGCTGCTGTTATTCGCTCTGCTGTAGCTGCTCCTCATGTTGCTGCAGTTGCACCTGCTGCTGCGATTGTTGCAGCAGCTGCTGCTGCTGCGCTGGTACCCACTGTTTAAGATCTGCGCTTGCCTGCAGATGCAGTGGCCTGAGCCTGTCTTCTGTGATTGGCATTTTTGCCTCTCCTTTATCACCTCAGTAGCTCTAATTCTCGAGTCTGTCTGCTGCATTGCCTTTGCTGCAGTTGCCAGATTAGTTATATTTCACAACACAAACATCTAAAGGCCTCAGTGGCTCTTCAGGAAATCGGCAAACGGAATTTGTGAGGGGAAGCAGCAGCTGGTCTTTCGCCGCTTGTTCTCTTTCCTTCCTCTCCATTTCTGTCTTTTCTCTGATTGCTTTTATCTCAGATTCAATTTTTTCTGCCAGAGATGTTAAGGCATCGGCAGCGGGCAGCGAAGCCGCAACGCACACCCCAGCTTGCTGCTGCTGCTGCTGCTGCTGCTGGTCTTCACTCTGTTCTTCCTGCTGCTGCTGCTGCTCCTGATCTTTGCTTTGTTCTTCCTGCTGCTGCGAACCCTGATCTTCTCGCTGTTCTTCGTGTTGCTGCTTCTGCTGCTGGGCTTTCCACTGCTCTTCCTTTTGCTGCTGTTGCTGCTGCCTCACTATTTGCAGTGCATGACTGAGGTCTTTGAGTGCTTCCTCTGGCTGGCCTTTTGCTGCCCACGCTGCACCTCTGCGGTAAATTAGCTTTGCGTAGTTTGGCGTTTGCTGCAGCGCCTTTGAACAATCTGAAATGCATTCCGTATATTTCTTCAAGTAGAAATACGCAGCGGCGCGGTTGCCGTATAACTGGCCCATGAGGGTCTCAGCTGCTGCTGCAGGTTCTCTTGCTGTGGTGCCCGCAGCAGCAGCAGCAGCAGCAGCAGCAGCAGCAGCAGCAGCAGGGGCACTGCCCAGCTGCAATTAAGCACAAAAGCGCAGCAGAAAAAAGCCATCTGTTTTTTTTCTGACTTTAATTGGGTTAGTTTGGGTGGGATTGTAGTGGAGGCGCAAACGCCCCTCTTTTATTTTCATTTCTGAAAATGCCTCAGCTTTATTCTTTCAGTAACTTTCGCATATTTCTTTCTCTTTTGTTATATTTATTTGTTTTGCCAAGTCTGCTGCTGCCGCTGTTCCGTCTTTATCTGTGTCAGTCTCTCTCTTTCCTTATCTCTATTCCCTCACCCGAGCCAAGTATTCTTCACTTAGCTGCAGCGCCTTCGTATATTCCTTAACAGCTGCTGCATAGCGTTTCGCCCCGAAGTTTCTGTTGGCCGTTTCCTTAAGTGCTGCCAAATAGGCCAGCCAATCAGTGGGCGCTGCAGCAGATGAACTGGCTCGGGGGCCCCCCCAGGGGCCCCCAGAGGCCCCCTCGGGGGCCCCTAATGGGGCCTTTTCAGGGCTACCAACTTTCGCACTTGAGGGTACGGAGGCGCAAACGCGCATTCGGGGGGCCCCCGAGGAGGACTGGGCCCCGTTGCGCGCCCCCCTGGCAACTTGCTGCAGCAGCAGGCAGACAGACGAATAGAGTTGAAGTGGCATTACAAAAGTATATTTTACAAACTCAGTGTGAGTGCTTTGTTGCTTAAGGATGGACTAAAGAGCTGCTGGGCCCATAGGCAAAGCAGCAAACGCTTGGGGCCCTAGAAGTGTGTGTGTTAGACTGGCTCTGTAATAAGTGAGAGTGGCTGCTGCCCAGTGTCTAGACAGCACAGCTCAGTGCGGCCAGCAGCGCCTGAGTGCCCTGCATGCAGCAGCAGGGCTTCACTTTATAAAATGTGCTCCAGAGCCCTGTGGCTTTGCCCTACGGGGTGAGCTTTCTGCGCTTTCTGCTGGCTTTTGGCTGGGGGGCATCCTTTGGGGGCCTCTTCTTCTTCCTTGTCAGGGTCGAAGGCATCCCAGGCCTTGTAATACTCCGGCAGTGAATTGAGATCTCTTGCGTATTTTCGTCGGTTTGCCCCCGCATTCGAAGCTTGCTGCTGCTGCTGTTCTTGCTGCTGCTGCTGCTCGTGCTGCTGCTGCTGCTGCTCTTGTTGCTCCTGCTGCGCTCGCTGCTGCAGTTCGCTAGACTGTCTGGTTTCGCTCGTTCCTGGTTGCTGTGGGACTTCTTCAGCTTCATATTTTGTCTGCTTTTTTGATTTTTCTGCTTTCGAAAAACTCTCTTCCCATTCTTTCAAGTCCGATAAATAAGCGCGCACTTCCTCCGCGTTGCGGCGGATCTGCGCCTGCACAGCTAGCGACATTCTTTGCCAGATGCTGCTGCTGCTGCTGCTGCTGCTTGCTGTCTTTGTTGCTGCTGGCAGCAGCTGTTGCTGCTTTTGCTGCTAGGTGCCGTTCCTCACAACGGCCGTAGCTGCTACTCTTGCTGGCTGCAGTTATAGTTGACGCTTCTCTTGGCAGCCGTTGCTGCCGTTGGTGCTTTTAGCCGGCGGTGTTGTTAGCGTTGCTGCACAGATTTGTCGCTGCTTGTGCTGCGGCTGTTGCTGCAGCTGCTGCTGACTGCTGCTCCGGTTGCTGCTGCTCTACTGCTTCCTCACAACCAAGTCTACTTAGTGCGTCCCAATAATACTGAGTTTCATGGCACACTAAGGTGCTTGTACAGCGCAAAACCCTTACAAACGATGCAGGGAAGCTGACAGTTATGTATGGACGAAGCCCTACACTTGACGTGCTGGTCTCACTAGGGAAGGAAATCGTGAATGTGTTAGTGCGCAACTCTCGTTTGGTGTCTATATATCTGTTTAGCTGTAAATAGAGCAGGCATTTAAAGGGAAGCTTGAACTATGGCGGCTCAGTTCCTGTGCGATTTGAGCACCTTTGTCTTGGTTGCTCTAATGTCTGTTCCGCGAAGTGACCATTGCCTGCTCTGCTCTCTGCTGCGTCCACAGATAATTCGAATGGAAACCTGAAGCTTTAAACTGCAGAAAATTAGGGAGAAAAATATGAAGAGAGGGGCGGGTTGTCACAGCAGAGAGGCTGGCACAGTCATGCATATATTAACGACCCATGGAGAAGCGAGAGTGACGGGCTCGCGGGGAAAATGACACAAGAACTTCGTAGAAGACCAACACAGTGACATGAAAGACAAGATATATATTTTTAGACAGTTCTAAGGGGGATTTTATCAAGAAGAAAAGATCTTCTGGGGCTTTTCTTTGGTGGGTCATCAAGCGAACGGGGGCCCCCAACCTCTCAGGCTGAACGCAAAGGACCGTGTGTACACAGCATAATGAGTATCAGTAAGAACGAACGTGGGATTTGACGGTTAGTATTGTGTAACTAAAAGAATCTTGCACCAGTCTTGCGGCTTTCGAGTCATCAGAGCTCCTGCGGAGGCTAGTTTGCGGTTTCTTCCCGGCAGTGTCTCGCATGAAGCCGACGTATTTCAGTGTAGAACTGAGGTTCTTTTGCCTTTTAGAGAGGTAATAAGCTGGCGAGAGGCTCGCATTCCGCGGGTGCCTCCTATCTTCTTTGGAAGCAAAAAGGCTGCTTAGCGTTTAGCGCGCGCTGACTGATTGACCTTCGTTTACTTTCTCGCCTGACAAGAAGATCCGACGCGGCCAGCAATACGTCAAGTCCTTCGTATATCCCAATTTCCACGCACTGCCTGCAGCAAAGCTTCCCGAACAGCAGGGGGCCTCTGCAAACCGAAAGAGCAATGCAGCCTCATGACAGAGCCCACCCTTTCGACGCGCGCGGTTTCTCAGCCCTTCGCCCCGACGACGGGGGGCCCCCCGGCATTTCAGGGGCCCCCCGGGCTCCTGGGGCCCCTGGGGTCCCCGTGGCCCTGGGAGGCCGCCCCCCAGTGCCCGATGCGTTTTGCTGCGTCCACCCTCTCGCGCTCGAGCAGCCGCAGCAGCAGGGCAGCGGCGACTGGCGGCTGCGAGCCACCAGCAAAGCCATTCGTTCGGACTCCGACTTGCGCCGCTGGCTTTCCTCTTCGACGCATTCGCAGTTTCTGGCTTTCGTGGGGCGGCTGGCGAAGCACGCGGCGGGGAAGAAGTCGCTGCCCAGTTTGCTGCGCGCAGATGTGGCAAGTCGAAAGATAACAGAACCAGCAGTGGCTGCCTCAGGGGCTGCGTCTCAGGCGCAGGCTGCGGGGGCTTCAGCTGCTGCGCCTGCTGCCTCGGCCTGCGACGGCTTGGGGTCTCGAATTCGCACTTTTGTGCCCTTCGGAGAACTCCCGGCCAACAACGTCTGCTGGGCAATGCTGCGAGTGCTGCAGCAGCTGCTGCAGTGGGTGCAAGACATACCCCCCGTCGAACAGCCCACGCGTTTCGGCAATCAGGCTTTCAAAACTTGGTGCAGAAAGCTCGAGGAGGTGAGGCCAGGAAGCCTTACTGACTGCTGCAGAAAGCTTTTGTGGTCTTAGTTGAAAAGGGATTAAGTTTGGGGCTCGCGGCGCTGCGCACTCAATGAACTACAAACACACATAATGAAACGCAGCGCGGCCAGTTAGCCACGCCACTTCGGTAAACTGGCGGTCTTTAACAGATTCCCGCAGAAATTAAGGTTTAAATTCTCACAAAAGGTCTAATATGTGTATTTCCGTATTCAATTTCAAGGAAATAATTGCGCTGGAGCGGAAAACCGACTCTGCTGCATTCCACTTATATTGAAATCGGGATTCGCTCTCGAATGAAGTAACAGCGCTTGAAATGGGGGCGAGAGCTTCGACAGAATTGCGAACATAAACTGACTCTGCAATTCTAGAATGAATTAGGCATTTAAGTCACTGCTTTATGCAGAGTGAATCCGTGTTTCAGGAGGCTTTGGATTTGCTGGCGCCCGTGTGGACTTCGAGCGGAACTGAAATATCAGAAACTGCGAAAATGGAATTGACAGATATATTCTGCTCCTCTTTTGGAAATCCAGTTCGTCTGGACTTCGGGACTGGACACGAGTGCTCGTTTGCTATCTTTCTTTTTTGCCTATTTAAATTAAAGTTGCTCGAGGAAGATACCCACGACCCCTTCGCCGTCTTAGGCATATTCAAAGGGTTCGTTCTGGCCAGCTCTTTTTGCCGCTTTATGTACATTTTTCATTGCCTTTCTATGTTGACCACTCTCCATCTCTTTCTGAATCAGTTTTATGCATGCATTCCCTTGTCTTTCTATCTTTACTGACCACCCTCTGTCTCTGTCTGAATGCGCCATGTGTCTCATTTTCATTCTGTCCCGGCCGTGTTGGGCCTTCCTCGCATCAACTTACTTGCTTCCTTGCTGGACGTAGATGCCTGCTGCTTGTAGTTGGACCTAATTTCCTTTTTTTCTCTGTTTCGAAGTTGTGTTGCTGCGTTTTGTGGTACTCGCTTGCCGATTTTTCTTGACTGCAGGACTGCTGCTCTGCTCAATGCGTCTTTTGTGTTGTTGAAACAAACTCTTATTGCCTGCGCGCAGGTATGTAGAGGTGGCTCATGCCCTGCAGCAGCGCTACATGCTGGAGGCCGCTGGAAGCAGAGGCGTTTGGGGTTTGGATGATTTCCACTTCCTGACTTTTCTCTGGGGCGCCGGCCAGCTGTCTGAGCAGCAGATCATAGAGCCGGATCAGGTGAGAACCCTATTTATTGTCGATAAGACCTATAAATTGTAAATCACAGTGCCTGCTTTTACTCAGTTGCGCCATCACAAGGAGATTTGCATTGTTGTCTCTGCAGATAACTGAGCGAGACTTGGTCCAGCAACTCGCCCCGGATTTGTTGTATTTTGACTCCATACAATACGTGCTGCAGGTGAGAGGCAGCAGCAGGGGAGTAAAGGAAGTGAACAAAAGAATTCACTGCTGCGACACCCAAGCCGGTGCTTGGGTATTGCAGCAGTGAACCCTTTTGTGCCCGTAGGCAACTTTGCTGCATTTGGGAGTGCATGCACCCAATCTTAAGAATTATTCTTCATATCATTACTTTTATCATTTTGTCACTTTTGTTTTTTGTAGACAAAGAAGGGAGCTCCCTTTTTCGAGTGTTCGCCCATCCTGTACGACGTCAGCGGCATCAGCAGCTGGTGAGTGATGAGCCAAGACACCTCGATGAATGCACGGAAATCTGAAGTTTTTGTCCCTAACAAACATATTTTACTTTTGTTTTTATACTGTTATATGTTTATATTTAGGCCTCTGTACTCAAGTATATGTGTTTCACATGAATATTCTGAAGGTGTTGCAGCAACGCACTATATGAAGAAATGAACATAATTGCTATTTCCAGTGCAAATGCATACACGGGCACACACAATTGCCAAACCTTGATGCAGCAGGATAAGAAATAAACCGGTGTTGGCTCATTTCTAAATATAGTTTCAGGGCTTGCATTTGGTCCAGTTTTGTCTTCATGTACTGCTGCATCAGGCCTCAAAGATAAGGGTTTCTCAGTACCTTTCATATGCACATACATAGACCTGTTCGTTATTTGCATATATATTTCCATTTGCCTGTTTGTGAATAATTTTGTCTCAGGAAAAAGATCTGCGCGGGTTTAATCCGCATGTACGAGGGCGAGGTTTTATGTAAACTGCCCATCGTGCAGCACTTCCTTTTTGGCACCGTATTTCCACTGACTAAGTAAATCTGAATTAGACTCCAAAGTAAACAAAGGCTACCAGGCATGAATACATGCATGCAAATATGCACAAGTGGGGGACAAAAGCTTTCTGGTTCTCCTTATTCACCTCTTTTTTTATCGCCTTTTAATGGCTAGTCAGCCATCTAATAATGTTCGCATTGTTTGCGCTTGAACAAGACAACAAGAGGCAACAATGCAGTTATGCTGCGCAAAAGGCAAGCAGATTTTTCACTCTTTGAACACTTCGGTTCACAAACCTCAATTTCCTTTATATTTTCTTTCTTGGGTACAATTATTTGCTTGTGTGTGCCGCATTGTACACCTTTCCTCCTTCTCTCATATCTATCGCTTCTTTGTTTTTGCATTTCCTCTCTGTGTTTGCTTGCGTGTCCTGCTTTGTCCACTCCCATTAGCGGCTGCCGTTTACTCTGACCATCACTGCAGCACTGTGGGTTGGTGGCTTTGTATTGAGCTCTGATGGCTTTCCAAATGAGGGGAAAAGGATCGGTGAGACGGACTTTTAGTCTGTCAATACAGAAATCAAGTCAGTTTTGATGATGCTTATTGTCACAAAAAAGTATGAAAGCCGTTTCGGCAGCTGGCAAGGAGACGCGGGGCGGTGAGGAGACGCCCGCAAAACAGGACAAGTCCGAAAGATGCTTCGAAAAGCCATCTTATGTTTGTCATAGTGCTGGCAATGAAATATTAAAAAATGCATTTAAGGCCAGAGATTCGCTCGCCCAGAGCGTTGGAAGGCTGAGCAAGCCGCATGCGTCAGAGGCACCAGTGGAGTCTTGGGCGGCCGGCCTGCGCCACTTGCGGACGAGTTCACTGAAATATATGATTCTGGGGAACTTTATTGGAGGATTTTCGATTTTATAGAAGAGTAAATTAGAAGATCACTGTTGTTTTGTGGGCGTTTGCCGTTATTGATGAGCTCCGGCGATGCCAACGCAGTTGACACGTACAGCACAAAAGGCTGAAAAATATGTAGGGAAAATTTCAGAAACGCCGTAGCCACGAGAATGAATGTTTTGCGATATTTGAACTGCTTGTTTGTGTTGTAAAACTGAGTGTTTCGCTACCAGTTACCCTCGTGTGCGCCTCGAAGTGACCCTGTAGGGCATGCGGGTTGCGATCCTCTGTTTGGCAACTGAGAGTCCCCGTCCTTCTTTGACATTGTTAACAAGCTGGGCAAACTTTTTAACGAGTAGAACTGTCTAATGGGCCGCAGTTCTGGTGGAATTAAAAATGCGGAAAATGCAACACAGGGAAGCTCCGAGGCGTCCTACGAGCCCTGCCACCCCTCAGTCTGCGAGCCTTCCCTTAGCGGTTCCGAAGCCCCCGCTTCTTTACCACAAGAAGGAATACGAAAGGATGGGCCTATTGAAGTGTGGCCTTTCCCTTTGGTCTTCGAGGGCTGCCAGCCCGGGGAGTGGCTCCGCCGCCACGTGCGTTTGACAAACAGAAGCGACACAGAGGAAACGCTCTCTGTCACTGCATCCAATCCGTCACTGATATTTGTTCATAAGGAAAAGCTCAAACTGCCCCCTGGTGGCTCAGTGTTCATACCAGTGATCACTCGACTGCTGCCTGGGGGTAGCAGCGCGGGCGAAGCCTCACCTGCCGGCCCAGGATCAGCTCGCGTTTTGCAGGAAAGCATAGCTATAAGAGCCTTAAAGTGCAGTCTAAAGCTCCCAGTTATTATTTCTCATGAGTTACTACCGAAAGAACCAACAATCTCAGGCACAAGGCGGGCAGATGCCTCGACGTTTCCTGAACTCTCCAGCAGCCAGCAGCCAGCGACCTGGCCCGAAGCCGTGCCCCTAAGCAGCTGCCGCTTTCCTGCTGCTGTTCGCTCCGCCTCTTCAGGCGGCCGCTGCTGTGTTGGCCGTAGGCCTGCGTGTGCGAGGCGGGAAAGGAGCGACAGCGCCACACCATCTTGCTGCATGCCTTTGAAAGGGCCAGTTTCTTCAGTTTCTGCAGAAGGACAGCAGCACAGCTGGTCCTCTGCTGCTTCCTCTTGGGACCCTTCCCCTCTTTTCACTTCGTCTCACCAGACGCAACAGCCGCAGCAGCAAACACCAGTCAGCCCAGCACTGCGGGCCTGGCGGCTTCGCCTAGAAAGCCCCAGGCGCTCACGCGCGCTGCCTTCTCTTTCCGTTCCATCTTCACGTTCGAGGCAACACTCTCCAGATCGCTGCAGCAACGGCAACTGCAACAGCAGCAGCAGCAGCAGCAGTAGTAGTAGTAGCAGCAGCAGCAGCAGAAAAGCTCCTCCGCTGGAACTGCTAACCCTTGACACGCTCTCCTCCGCTGCTTCCTCTCTTGACCCACACAGCAGCAGGTTAGATGGGCCTGCAAAGGGCACTGCAAATGGTAAGGAAGCCACAGGGGTCAGAGACCACCAGGCCACTGGCGGAAATGCTGCAGCAAAAGGCGCAACGAGCCACAGCAAAATTCAAGAGCCCACAGAAAGGCTTTCAGAAGAGGGAAGCACCACTGCTGCTGCTGAAGGGTCCACAACAGGGTCGAGCGTGAGGCAGCCACCGCATGCACAGCAGCAGCAAGCACAAACCCCAGCAGCTACTGCTTCACCAACTGCAGCAGTTAGTGCCACATTGAATGCAAAAACAACGCAAACTGCTGCAGAAACAGAAGCAACAGCAGCCTCAGCAGCGGTGGCACGCCTTCAAGCGGAAAATTTGCTGCTGCAGGAGGCCCTGCAGCGCAGCAGAGAGGAAATTGAAGCCCTCGAGCTGCTTGGAGAGATGCAGCAAAATGCACGTCAGGCTCTGCAGCAGCAGCAGCAGCAACAACAGCAGCAAACACAGACTCAAATCCACGTCACTGCAGACTGGCAACGTCAGCAACGACTCCTAGCACAAGAAAGAGGATCTCAGGGTCTAGCTGAGCAGCAGCTGCTAAGTCAGCAGCAACACCAGCAGCAGCAGCCGCATTCAGAGCCCCAGCCACAGCCACACGCGCAGCAACAGCCACCGCAGCAGCCACAGCCTCAGCCACAGCAACAGCCACAACATCGGCCAGAGCAGTCACACATGCAGCGTGGGCCGCAGCAGCAGCAGCAGGAGCAGCAGCAGCAACAGCCTCAGCCACAGCTGCTGCATCAGCAGGAGCCCCCGCAGCAGCAAGAGCCGCAGCAGCTGCTTCGTGGAGAGTCGCTGCTGCCTACCGAACTGACAGCAGATGAAAAGCAGCTTTTTGTGAACAGCAGCGAAGATGACACATTAGAATCCTTTTTAGAGGAAATGTACCCTTTCAAGCAGCAGAAAGAAATTCTTAATAAGTTGCGCGTGGATCAGACAGATATTCAAGTGTGCAGCAGCAGCAACAGCAGGAGCATCAGCAGCTACGTCAAGAGCAGCAACAGCTGCTGCAAGTCGGTACAGACGGAGCAGAAAAGCTGCTTGGATGAGCTGCAGAAGCAACACGAAGCAGCAGAGAGGCAGCAAGAAGAATTACAGGCTCTTAAGATTGCGTTTGCTGCTGCACAAGTGCAGCACGAGCAGCAGCAGGAGTTGCTTCAGCGCAAAGCTGATGCAGCGGACGCAGCGGCAACAGCAGCAGCAGCCGAAGCAGCAGCAGCCCAAGAACGCGTGAAGCGACTACTTTTACGGCTAGAGGAGCAGCAGCAGCAATCTGCTGCTGCTGCTCGAGCTGCTGCTGCGCAGTGTGCTGACCTCTCCCGCCGCCTCGAGGCCGCGCAGCAGCGCGAGCAGCAGGTGAAGACTCAAGTTGTTTCAACTCAAAAGTGCCTCCGCTTCCTTTCTTCTTTGCAGCGAAGACATGCAGCATCAGCAGCAAAGATGCACCACGGCAGGCGCAACCGGGGCAGCGCGCGACAGCACACACACGCGCGCAGCAGCAGCAGCTGCAGCAGCTGCAGCAGCTGCAGCAGCTGCAGCAGCGAGGATGGCAGCAGCTCTCCGAAGTCCGCGTTTCCCAATGCAGCTGAGCAGCAGCAAACGCAGCGGCAAATTGCTCCTCGAGCTTTTTGCGCGCTGGAGGTCCCTGCTGAGATTCAGCAACTGATGGACTCTCTAGAGAGTCCAGCTGAAACAGCAGCAGCAGCAGCAGCAGCAGCAGAAGCTACGGCAGCAACAGCAGCGTACGATGTTGCTGCTGGAAAGGCCATGCCAGACAGGGACTGCCAACAGGCCCGGGACGGAGTGCGTTTGCCTAGTTCAGATTACTATTGCCTAACTACTCAGTCAGCACGTGACCAGCAGCAGCAACAGCAGCAGCAGCAGCAGCAGCAACAACAGTTCCGGACCATTGAGGAATCCCTTGCTCTTGTTCGCAAAAAAGACGGCTGCTGCTGCAGCAGCAGCCGCCGCAGCAAGTGCTGCTGCAGCTGCCGGTCCAGCTGCTGGGAGCTGCAGCGGAGATTAGGTGAAGCTACGGCTTCTCTCATAGTTAAGACGCAGCTTCTAGCAGCTAAGGAAGCTGCTTTGAAGGAGCTGCAGCAGCAGGCAGCCGAAAAAGCAGCAGCAGCAGCAGCAGCAGAAGCTGCAGCAGCAACCGCTGAGAAAAAGCTGCTTTGCTCTTTGTCACGAAATGTATCAATGCAGGTGCAGTTCAACGCTGCTACTGCAGCGCAGCGGGAGCAACGTGCAGCGGCAGCTGCAGCAGCAGCAGCAGCAGATGAGCTGCGGCAGTCCAACCAGCAGCTGCAGCTCTACGTAGAAGTAATCAGCAGCGAAAGAGACATTTGGAAGCAGCAGCTGCAGCAGCACATACAGCAGAAACACGAAAAGGTCAGGAAGATGCAACGGCAGCAAATGCAGATGCTTGAAGCACAAGAGCATTGCACAACTACCCAGCAGCAGCAGCAGCAGCAGCAGCAGCAGCAGGGCGATGAAAAGCAGCAAATTTGTCGCTGCAGAGCCAGCTACTCGGAGCTTCCAGATGCAGCAAGTAGCGTTGAAGCAACAGAAATAGCAGCAGCAACAGCAGCAACTGCAGCAACAACTGCCACAGCTGAAACTGACCCTTTAGTATGGGCTGTGCTGCAACTGGTGAGTGGCATTGAGTGCTTGAAACGAGAAATAATAATTGTGAAAGCAGATACAACGAAGGCGAACACAACAGACACGCGGAGCTCAGCAGATAACTCAAGCACAGCAGCAGTAGCAGCAGCAGCAGCCGCAGAAGCAAACACAACAGCAGCAGGAGATCCTCTGCAGCAGTTGGCAGCAGCACAACCTGCACCGGCGACTGTGTGGCGCTGGCCCACCGGTGAGCAGCAGCCACCACTGAGCAGCAGCAGCAGCAGCAGCAGCAGCAGCAGCAGCAGCAACAGCAGCGCAGAGCCGAGAGTGGGTGAATCTGCGGGCTTGCGGGACCTGGGCGAGCTGGTGCTGCAGCAGCTGTGCAATTCGCTGCTGTGCATTTGCCGCCGTTTGTCTTTGAGCCGCCAAAGAGAAGCAGCAAGCAGCAAAAAGAACAAAGAGTTAATTGAAAGAATGCAAAAAGAGATTTCCAAAAGAGTGGCGGCGCAAACAAAGGCAGCAAATCTCTCAGCTCAAGTCCACGCTCTGGAAAGAAAAGTCCGTCTTGTCTGTTATCTTTGCCACTCTGTTGCTTCTTTTGTTTTCTTTTTGTTTGTTTTATTTTCCCTTTTT
Organism: Eimeria necatrix; assembly: GCF_000499385.1. NCBI lineage: Eukaryota > Apicomplexa > Conoidasida > Eucoccidiorida > Eimeriidae > Eimeria > Eimeria necatrix. The sequence continues at coordinate 43,517 of NW_013652429.1, forward strand.
TATAATTCCTCTTTTATTTCCCAATTCACTTTCTTCCTCAGCTTCCCCCCGCAGCCCCGCGCTATCTTTTGGCTCTTGTGTGCAGATTTGTGTTTTTGCTGCTCTTTTTAGCTCTTTTTGTTTCTTTTTGTTCCTTTCTTTTGTTGCTGCACTCTTGACCTTCGACCTTTTGCGAGTTCGTTTCGTTTTTGCTTTCTTGCCTCGTCTTTTGCTTCTCTCTGGTTGTTTGTTTTGTTATTAGTGGCCGCTTACCTCTTCATTCTTTCTACCCCCTTTTTTCGTTATCTCTGCTTGTTTGTTTCCTTGTGCTCTTCTTCCTTTTTCCTTTGTCTCTATTGTTCCTCTCTGCTTCCTCGTGCTGCAGTGTCTTTATCGCTTACAGAAAAGAAGCAGGTGTCTTCATGACTCAGGGACCTGCAGCTGCTGCAGCTGTTGCTGCGGTTGTCTTTGCTGCTGCTGCTGCAGTTCTCTGTGCTGGAGCGCTGCGCAGCGGCGGACGCTGCTCGAGCTGCAGCAGACCTTCAGAAACAGCAGAGTTTGCTGCAGCGTGAGCAGCAGCAGACTCTCTTGGCCCTGTACGCGAGAGAACAGCAGCAACAGCTGCTGCTGTCCCAGCACTATTCTCTGTCTCGTGAGGTTTCCCGGCTCCGAGGAGCCCTGCGCAAAGCCTTGGGAGGAGCCCGGCAAGAAGCAGCAGCAGCTGCTGCAGCAGCAGAGAACGCTGTCTTTCAGCAGCTGTCGCAGTGGCGAGAGTCCTTAGTCAAAACAACAGTTGAAGCAGCACAGAGCTGCTGCTCCTTCCCGTGCAGCAGCAGCAGCGGCACAACCGCCGCCACCTGCACTACAGCTTGCAGCAGCAGTGGCAGCAGCAGAAGCACAAGCAGCAGCACAAGCAGCAGCAGCAGCAGGGGCCGGAAATGCGTCTCAAAGCCCATAGGGGCTTCCCAGAGAGCAGCAAGGGCCCAAGAAGGCCTCGCCCGGCGGCTGGCAGCTTCCGAATTGGCTCTGCTGGAGCTAACGGAGGCACTCAGCCAAGCTGAGCTCCGGCTGGCCTTTGGGGGCCCCCTCGCCGGGAAGGGGGGCCCCCAAGAAGCAGCTGGGAGGGGGCCCCCCGAGGGGCCCCCTGGAGGGGAGGCGGGGGGGCCCAGTGAGGCGGCACAGCAAAGTTTCGGCGCGAACGCAGGACAGCTGCGGGGTGAGAAACAGTGAACGAAAAGTTCAGCAAAAGTGCCCCGCAAAGTGAACACAGATTAACGCATTTAACAAAGAAAAGATAACAGATTATATATAATATTTATCTATATGTAGACATATATATATATATATATATATATGTATATAGGGATATTATTCAAGAGTCAAAGCTCAGCAGCAGCAAAGTGAATGCGGGGTGAAACAGACAGATCTAATGGCTCTACAACAAATGAGGAGTCCGCCAGCTGTGAAGTCAATGGGCAGTTGATTCTGATTTGCTGCATTTAAAATACATTTAACAAACGAATCAAAGAGAAATGCAATTAAAAGAACAAAAAATGGCAAAGTTTCCACTTCTCCTGTTTGTCTTGGCTTCAAACTGCAGCCACTTCTGTCTTTTTCTCAATTTTGAATCCACTCAAGGACTTGCATCACTTTGTCTCAGCCTCAGCTTCCAGAGAATACAAGTGCAAAAAGATTCTCCTATTTTCGAAGAAACTGTTCTATTTGCAAAATATTATTCTGTTTTCATGAATATTAATAAAGATAATTAGCTTTCTGGCCCTCGAAACTGTATAGCCAAATCAACTGGCGGGCTGATGTGCTGCTGATCTGAACAGCAGTCATGTTTGCTAGTATTTCAGACCAGTGGCTGTTTGATGGCTTTAATTGTTCATTTGTTTTATGCATTATTTATTTGTCAATTTATTTTCCTGTTTGTCTGTTTGTTTTGTCCTTGTGGGCCATCAGCAGCGCCTCGAAGTTGCTTTCTTGCAGGGCAAACGGAGCCCTTAGAAATATACGCAGCGCCAAAGGCCAGCAGCGGCTGCAGCAGCTGCTGCAGCGATGCAGCAGCGCCTCAGCCCCAGCCTGGCCGCTGCAGCAGCACCTGCTGCTGGTGCTGCAGCGACTCCAGCAGCAGCAGCAGCAGCAGCAGGAGCTGCAGCTGCGGCTGCAACTGCTGTTACGGCCAAGATGGCAGTACGTCCGTGCAGCTGCTGCAACAGCAGCAGCAACAGCTGCTAGCTGCGTACGCAGCACAGAAACAACAGCTGCAGCAAGCGAGAGGGGCCCTGCAACGGTCAGAGGCAGAAGTGCAGCAGCTGAAAGACAATTTGCTGCTGCTGCAGCAATTCAAAGCTTGCAAAGATGAAACTGCGCTAAGGGCACAAACAGCAGAAGTAGAAGCAGACGCACTCAGCTACAAACTCACATACCTGCAGGTAACAGCAGCAGTATCAGTCTCAGCAGCAACAGCAGCAGCAACGGCAGCAGCAACGGCAGCAGCGGCAGTAGCCGGAACAGCAATAACAGCAGCAACGGCGGTAGCGGAAACGGCAATAACAGCAGCAGCAGCAGCAGCAGCAGGGGCCAGCTGGAAAAGTGCTGAGTTACAAGCACACCTAGTGAGAACAAAACAGCAGAGTCATGAATGCTGAGACAGCTTTTGCTGCTGCTGCTGCTGCTGCTGTTGGTGCTGCAGGAAGCAGTGGACAGGGAGCGGCAGCAGTGGGCCCAGGAGCTGCTGCTGCTGCAGCAGGCGCAGCATTCAGTTTTGCTGCAGCGCGTTGCTGCTGAGAAGAAGGGGCTGTCTGGGGCGCTAAGGGAGGCGGAGGCAGCAGCAGCAGCAGCGCAGCAGCAGCTGCAGCAGCAGCAGTCCGCAGCAAGCGCGCTGCAGCAACAGGTGCTGCTGCTGCAGCGAGATGCAGCAACACGCATGCACACTGCCGAACAGCTGCTTCGAATCTTCGCGCATGCAAAAGAAAATGAAACTGACAGCCTCAGCGCTTTGTTTTGCAAAGACAGTAAAGAGGTGACAGGCGCAAAAGTGAATGTGTTGGTTTCAGTCTTCGCGTTTGAATTTCTTTTCCTCTTTTGGGTTCCTCTTTTAATCAAGTTTTTCTTATTCATTTATTTTCTTTTATTTAAATTTATTTGTTTGCTTTTGCCTCAGTCTCGAATTGCCTGTGCGTTCTGTCTTTCCTCACTTCCTTTATCTTTACTCACTTGTTTATCCTTGCCTGTCTGTTCAATCTGTTCAGTTGTTCTTCCATTTATTTGTTTTTTGTTCTTTTTTTTTGTTTTTTTTCTCTATTGTTTCTTATTATTTATCTTTTCTTTATTTCTGTTTGTTTGTCTGCTTCTCATTCGCCCATTCGTCTTCTTATGCAGCTGTTTACAAGTATTTGGCTGGGCCGTTTTCTGGCTTGTGTTTATTTTGTTCTCCGAATTCCGTTTTTGGCTTTTTGCCACTAAGAGGTGCATGCTTGGCATTTACTGATGCTGAGCTGTCCCAGTTTGTTGCTGCTGCTGCTGCTGCTGCTGCTGCTGCTGCTGGTGCTGCTGCTGCTGGTGCTGCTGCTATGCGCCAACAGGTGACCGCAGCCTCCGCGCATGGCTTATTGCAGCTCTTTCTTTCTCTTATAATTGAAGTGAGGATGCCGCAGCTGTCGCTGCTGCTGCTGCTGCAGCTGCTGCATTCCTTGCAGTTACTTTATTATGAGTAGCTTATAAAACAAAGAAGAAGGGGCAGCTGCTGTCTGCTGCTTCTTTGTTTCTGTTTTTATTTGGATTTTTATTTCTTCTCTTTGCCTCATTTCAGCTCTTGTTGCCTCAGCCTCCTGCTGCTGCTTGGTGCACCTACTGTGCCCTTTGCTTCTCACATTTACTCTCAAGTTTTGAAATGCATTTTCATTTCTGCTGCTGTTTGCTGCACTAGATGGCTCTATTTCTGAATTTTATGGGTTTCGCTGCCTCAGCTTTGTCTTCGCCTTGCATTCCTCGAGAAGCAGCAGCAAGCGGCTCTTCAAACTCTGCCACGACTGCAGCAGCAGCAGGAAGAGCAGCAGCAGCAACAGCAGCAGCTCCTGCAGCGAAAGCAACAAAAATCTCAGCAACCGCAAGAGAGCCTCAGGAGTCGAGCCTTGATGAAGGACTCCCTCATAGCCTACAGGCTGCTTCTAGGGGCTTTCGTGCATCAACTGCTGCAGCAGCAACAGCAGCAGCAGCAGCAGCAGCAGCAGCAACGGCAACAACAGCAACAACAGGGACAGCAGCAGCAGCAGCAACAGCAGCAGCAAGAACAACAGCGAGAGCAACAGCAGGAAATTATCAAGTCTCTCTCTGACACCTTCGGGAAGGGCCGCACAGCAGCAAGAACAGCAGTGGCACTTGCTGCGCCTGCTGCTGCTTCCCCTGCAGCAGCAGAAGCAAGTTGTGCTGCTGCTGTTGCCACTCCTGCGGCTGCTGCAGCTGCTCAGCTGCTGGAAAGCGGGTTCCTCTCCCTTCAAGTAGCTGCTCCCCAGTGGCGCAACAGCTGCAGCAAATGCTTGGGCAACGGTTTGCTGTCTGCTGCTGCTGCTGCTGCTGCTGCTGCTGCTGCTGCATCGGCTGGCCCGCGGCGACAGCTGCGGCCTCGAGCAGCAGAGGAGAAAGCAATCCGTTTGCTGCAGCAAATCAAGTCTCTTGGAAGTCCTCTGTTCTTTATTGCAGCTGCGCAGCAGCGGCTTGCTGCGCTGCTGCAGCTAATGGGGACTTCACTTGGCCTTCGCGGGCCGCCCCCTACTGTTGCTGCTGCTGCAGCAAACCACGAATTCCCCAGCGAAGCAGTGGCAGCAGCAGATGCAGCAGCAGCAGCAGCAGCAGCAGCAGCAGCAGCATTGAACAAAGAGGATGCAGCTGAGTGTTGGCTGCTGCTGCGCGAACTGGAAAGCTCAGCAGCAGCAGCAGCAGCAACACTTGAGCATGCGCAGGCGCTGGCCCTTTCCCTTTCCGACTCTGTAGTATCTTTATTTGGGGCTTTACAGGAAGACACAGCAGCTGAGCTGCCGACTGCAGGAGCAGCAGCTGCAGCAGCAGCAGCAGCAGCAGCAGAAAGTGCAGAAGCGCCGCTTTACCTTGGAATGGTAGGAACGTCTAGAGCTCCAGCAGCAGCAGCAGCAGCAACAGCAGCGGCAGCGGCGCCAACAGCAGCAACAGCTGCTGCAGTTGATCCATCGTCGGTGGGAACAAGAACAGCGCCACCAGCAGCGGCAGCAACGGCGCCACCGTTCGCAGCAACAGCAGCAACAGCAGCAACAGCAGCAACAGCAGCAACAGCAGCAGCTGCTGCATCTCGGGGAGACGTCGGAAGCCATGCAAGGAAGCCCGTGGGTCCCAACGGACTCAGGCGTGGCTCCTGCAGAATCGCTGCAGCAGCCATGCGCAGCTGCTCTCAGGGTGCAGCAGGAGCAGCAGCTGCAGCAGCTGCAGCAGCTGCAGCAGCTGCAGCAGCTGCAGCAGCAGCTGCACCCACCCCTGCTGCTGCCTCAGCAGCAGCAGCAGCAGAAGCGGCAGCCCATGAGTCCGAAAGCCCTGCAACTAAGGGCCCCCAAGATGCACTTCAAAGTCCAAAGATGGCAGGGGGGCCCCCGGGGTTTGGGGGGCCCCCAGATCTCGAAGAGTTCCGCATTATAGAAGAAGAAGCAGCAAATGAAAAGAAAGAAAACAAAGAAATAAAATGCAAAAGTTCAAAAGCCAACAATGAGGCATCTTGCGTTCCAAGTGTACCGACAGCAGCAAACAGGAGCCACGGGCCACAGCAGCAAACAGTGCAGCAGACGCCCCATTTGCTGCTGCAAAGAAAACAGCAAACGCAAAGGCAGCAGCAGCAGCAGCAGCAGCAGCAGCAGCAGCGGCAGCCGTACATGCAGCGGCAGCATATGCAACAGCAACGCGTGCAACTGAAGCAACAGCTACTGCACCAGCAGTCCTGTCAGCAGTTGCTGCAGCAGCAGCAGCAGCAGCTGCTGCACCAAAAGAGGCTGCAGCAGCAACTGCAGCAGCAACTTCGCCCTTACAGAAACCAGCAGCAGCAGCAGCAGCGCCAAATTCAACAACAAGTGCAGCAGCAGACACAGCCGCTACAGGCGCAGCAGCAACAGCAGCTCCACCACTGCCGGCAGCAGCAGCAGGAACACCAACGGTCAGGGGCCATTCGCAGCAAATCAAGTGCAAACGCAGCAGCCACAGCAGCAGCAGGTAATGCAGCAGCAGCACAAGCAGCAGCAGCAGCAGCAGCAGCAGCAGCAGTTCAAGGACCCCCCTATTCACATTTTGTCTGCCCTCAAGAGTTTGATGCTGTGAGAAGAGATTTATGCCACACAACAATGGAGTTTAGAAAAGCATCCGCTGCTGCTACTGCTGGAGAGCAGCAGCAACAGCAGCAACAGCAGCATCAACAGCAGCAAATGTTTCAGCAGCAGCAGCAGCTGCAGCTGCAGCAGCAGCAGCTTCGTGAAGCAGCTGCTGTCACGCAGCAGCAGCAGCAGCTGCGGAATAGCTGCATCTTTTCTCAGCAGCAGAAACCGCAGCAACTGCAGCAGCGGCAGCTGCTGCAGCAGCAGCTACAGAAGCAGGTGCCAGGGCGACCTCATTATCGCCCCCAGCAAACCTATTCCCAGGCCCAAACTCATCACCAGCAGCAGCAGCAACAGCAGCAGCAGCAGCAACAGCAGCAGCAGCAGCAGCAGCAGCAGCAGCAGCCCACTACTCTTAACTGCAGCATCACGCAGGCAAACACAATTGCTTCGATGAAACCAAGGCAAGGAGCTCTCTGCAGAATTTACTTCACACAAAACAACGCAACAACGGGGGCATCTGCTGCAGCAGGTGCGCCTGCTGCAGCTTTCCCGGCAGCAGCAGCAGCAGCTGCTGCTGCTGCAGGCACTCTTGCTGATACTCCTGCATTTGCTGCTGCTGCAGCTTCTCCTGTCTTTGTGGCGCCGCAGCAGCCAGAGGCTGGCAGAGGCCGGGCTGCTGCTGCGCTGCTGCGGGCTTACAGTGCCCCCCGCGTACAGGCACTGCAGCAGCAGCAGCTGCAGCAGCAGCAGCAGCAGCTGCTGCTTGGCTTAGGAGGCCACGCCATTAGCAGCAGCAAACTAAATCACGGAGAAGTGAACAATTTCCAGGCACAAAATGCAGCCTGTGCTGCAGTTGGTGGGGTGTACGTACACCGGAGAGCCACCAGCTGCTCTGCTGCTGCTGCTGCTGCTGCTGCTGCTGGTGCTGCTCCCGCCTCTGCCTCCCCCCCTGCCTTATTCAAATGTTCAGAGGGGCCTTTGCGCTTGACTTTTGAGGACTCGTTTTGACTTGCAAAAGGAGACAGTTCTGCTGCTGTTGCTGCTGCTGCTGCTGCAGCAGCAGCTGAGTGTTCAGTTACGAGACAAGTGCATCAGCTGCATGTGTATAGGCACTTGTTTGCACTGCAGCAGCAGCAGCAGCTGCTGCTGCTACTGGATCAGTCACTGAAGAAGCACTAAGAGTATGAAGAACTGCAAATATAAACAAAGTAATTTATTTATATAAATTGCGCTGTCAGTTCATTTTTATTTATTTTGAATTCTCTATTCCGCAGGCTGCGCTCCGCTGCAGTCTGCATGCACTCTGCTCTTTGCTGCGCCTCTCCTTCTCTGCCTCACTTGTGCATTTCTTTGCATTTACTGAAATATATAAATTAAAAAGAAATGCAGAATTATTTGCATGCATGCAGAGGACTTCAACGCGCATGCACTGCATGCGCGGAGAGTGCACATTCACATTTTATGAATGCACACACAAGCACTTGTGCAGACTTTTATCATTTAAACCTTCAACTCCAACACAAAAAAGCCAAATTATTAAATTAATAAAAGATTCTCCAGCTCACTTCTACTGAGGACTCCATTTGTGGTTCCTCTGAGCTGCTTTCTTTCATGTGTCAGTGTGCACATTTGCAGCCTCAGCTTCTAGCAGCTTCTTTGTCAGAAATGAATGCGATTTGCAGTATTTATGAATCAAAACGATTTAATATTTTAATATAAAATAAAATAAAAGATTTAGATGAAAGAAAGGCCTCTTAACTCTTTTATTTCCCGCGTTTTTGCCCCCATCTGCATGCTCGAGTTGCACTTCATGAAACATTTTGTTGCCAAACACTTTCCATTTCAAGTTTACGAAAGAACTGAACCCTTTTTGGGTTTTCTGAACTTTTTTGAGTTGAGTTTGTTTTATTTGTTTTATTTAATTCACTTGGACTTCCTCCAACTGAGTTCATGCACAGTGGAAACTCCTTGCAAAGTGCAGCGGCCTTTCTGGATCTTTGCCGTTTATTTGAAATATTAAAGTATATTTTCTGCTTATTATTCTGCATATAAATATTAAAATATATTTTCTGCATATTATTCTGCACATTATAAGTTCAAGTTTCTTCTGAGTTGGCCAGTTGGAGTTTGAGTGGAAAAAGAAAGCTTTCGAGCTGCTGGCGGCGAAACCCAGAAGATGAATTCAAATACTTGACTGAGCCCTCGAGTGCATTAAAAGGGTCTTCAAATATATTTATTTGGAGCTAATTTGAAGGACATTCAACTAAACTTCTGAAAGGCTCTTTTGGCCTCATTTAATTTCTACTTTTACTTCACAAATTCCTTCGGAGTCGGCCTAAGACTTCGGGCCGCCTCGAGCCACCGTGGTGGTCCACGGAGCCAATCAACAGGTATCGAAGTTGAATATCTGTCGAATCTGCGTCGAAATAAATAAAAAGATCGGCGCAAATGAATTTAGGATTAAATTAATTGATTGGATTTGCATTCTGGGTTTCGTTTTGGTTCTGCGGACTCGCGGGCAGCAGCTCGCCGCTGGGTTTCCGGACTTTTAAGTGGAGGCGGCTGGCGCGTCGGCTGCGGGACTTCTGCAGTTTTTTCTTTTCCCAAATGTTCGAAAGCGAATAAAAAGACGAATAAAGTTTGTTTTTGTCGTTTGGGAGTGGGAGGCAGCGGCGAGAGGCAGCTGCAGCAGCAGCAGCAGCAGCAGCGGCTCTCTGTCTGTGTGGCTTGCTGGTGGCCTGCGGTCGGCGGCGCGGCTGGCTGCGGCGAGTCGGCGGCGCCGCACTTGAAATAAGTGAAAGATCATTTTAATTTTTGCAAAAGTAAAAAGTTTTGCTTTTTGGAATTCGTTAAGGCGTTGAGTTCGCCGTTGCAGAGGCTGCGGAGTCGCGCTGGCTCGCCAGACACCTGAAGATGAGTTCTCAGAAGCCGGCGGTGGCGGAGTTCGCGGGCTGTTTGGCGCTGCTGCTGATCTCGGGCTTGCTGCCGCTTTTAAAGCTGCAGTATTTGGATTTTCCAGCATCTTTGGCGCTGACTTACGGGCTGTTGCTGCTGGGAATGCGCGGGCTGGAGGCGCGGACGCTGAACCCCGCGCTGGCGCTCGCGGACATCTTCCAGGGTCACCTCGAGCCCACCGCCGGCCTCCTGCTGATCCTGGCCCAGTTTGCTGGCGCTGCAGCCGGAGCTTTTGTGCTTTCCGGGCTTTGTGGGTCTTCAGAGGCCTTTCCGGGGGCCGCAGGCGCGGCGCCGGCGGGCCAGCTGCTGGCCGTGCAGCTGGTCTGCGGCGCCGCGCTGGCCTTCGCCCACCTCCGGGGGGCCCCCAGCAGCAGCAAGTGGGGGGGCCCCTGGCTGGGGGCCCTCCTGTACGGGAGTTTCGCGTTGGGGGGCCCCTCGGCGGCCTTTCTGAACCCCGCAGTGGCCCTGGGGGTGAACGTGGCCCGCGGGGTCTCGGGGGCCCCCACGGACGAGGCCCTGCTGGCCGCGCTGGTCTTGGGGCCCCTCCTGGCTGCGGGCCTTTCTTGTTTGCTGCTGCGGGCCTCGGAGGGGAGTCTGGAGGTCTCGGAGTTGGTGGGCACTTTCTTCCTCAGCTGCGGGCTGCTTGCTGCAGCAGCAAAGGGGGGGCCCGCTGCTGCAGCAGGCCTCGCCTGCTTTGCTGCTGCTGTTGTCCGCATGCTGGCCCCCCTCTCTGGGGGCTCTCTCAACCCCGCAGTCTCTGCGGGGGCCCTTCTGAGTGAGGGCCGCAGCATAACTCGAGAAGTAGCTGCTGTGTGGCTGTTCCAGGCCTGCGGGGCGCTTGCTGCTGCGCTGCTGCTGCAGCTCGCGGGCAGCAGCAGCAGCAGCAGCGGCGCTGCAGCGCTCGCTGCGGGCGACTGGAAGGCCCTCGCCTGCTGCGCGGCTCTCAGTGCTCTTCTTATGATCTCTTATTGCACAAACTGGGGAGAGTTCTTCGGATCGCCGGCCGCAGCAGCAGTGGGCGGGGTGTACGGACTCTCGGTGGCTGCGGCCGGATCTGCACTCCCAGTCAACCCCGCCACTTCTTTCGGCGCTGCTTTCGCCGCTTTTTGCAAAACGGGAACTTTTCCGAACTTTCTGGAGACTTTTGCTGCAGTTTTCGTGCCAGTTTGCGGCTGCGCGGCCGGCGCGGTGCTGCTGCGCGCGCTGCCTTCGGAGTACCGCAGGCGGCTCTAGATCTGCAGCTTTCCGCGCAAAAACTCCGCCAAAAACTCTTCTTTATCCATTAAATGCCAATTGCGGCACTTTTGCTGCTTCCTGGCCTTCCCAGAGAGCCCAGGGGCCCGCGCTGCCGCTCGCTGCTGCTGCTGCTGCTGCGCGTTCAAGTTGCTGCAGCAGCGGCTTGCTGCTGCTGCGCGTTCAAGTTGCTGCAGCAGCGGCTTGCTGCTGCTGCGCGCTCTTCAGTTTGAAATTTTTTGCTGCTTTTATTTCCATTTAATTCTCTTATTTAATCGAAGACAACTTCGCCTCGCCCGGACTCCCAGCGAGTCCGCGGAAAGCAGCGGCGCTGCGGTTTTAGTTCAACTTTTTCACCTTTTTATTTTTCTTTTTTCGCAAAGTTGATCTCGTTTGTTCATTGCTTTTTAAACTTCATAATTTAGACAAACAATTCAGAAAAAGTGGCAGAAATAGAAACCGCAGTTCCTGAACTGTTCGAACGCATGCAGATCAGAGCACTGCTGCACAGACCCGCACCAAGTACGGCCACGCCAACAGCGCTGCTGCTGCTGCTGCTGCAGCAGCTGCTGCTGCTGCTGCTGCAGCTGCCGCTGCTGCTGCTGCAGCAGCTGCTGCAGCAGCAGCTGCTGCTGCTGCCTGTCAGCTCAAAGTGTAGCTAATTAGTTCAATTGCACCACACAGCAACGCCACAAGAACTGAAGCGCCGCCAGAACAGCAGCAGCAGCAGCAGCAGCAGCAGCAGCAGCAGGTTTGTTGCAACTCCAGTGAGATGGAAAGGGAATAAAGATGAAAGCTAATCAAAGATATAAACCTTCCGGAATATCTCCCTTTTTTCTGTAGAGGGCCTTTTCCTTTGCCTGTCTCAAATCGTCTTGAGTTATTTTCATTCTTCTTTCCCGCAGAGCCAACATGCCCGCCTCTGTGCAGATTGCCTGCGGACGCCGCAGCAGCAAACTCAAAATATAAACAAATAAATGCAAATTGAAAATAAAAACAAAACTGAAAATAAAACAAAATTGAAAATAAAACAAAATTGAAAATAAAAACAAAATTGAAAATAAAAACAAACACATTTAGTGGCAGCTTTCTTGCGCAGCAGCCTGAATTCGTTCATTTGCAAATCGCCAACAGCGTGCAAGTTTGCAAATTCGAAGCTATAAAGGCATTTTGGCAGAATATTCTGCAAATATTAAAATAAAATAATAAAATAACATTAATTTAACATTAATTTAACATTAATTTAGCATTAATTTGACATTAATTGCGCAGATTCACTTTAATGTCCGCCCCCGAGAGCTCGTCCTTGGCCATGACGAACTCCTCGAGGTCCACATCGTCTGCCATCGTCATTCGCGAAGTGTGGATCTGCCGAACGAACCAACAATAAAGAAATAAAAATTTAAATTTAAAAATAAAAATAAATTAAAAATAAAAATAAATTAAAAAACAAAAATAAATGCATGCAGTCACTGATTCAAGTCTGGAACGCAAGAAGGAAGCGCGCATGCAGAACCCTTGAATCTGAGTGAAACTTGGAGTATTTGCGTCGAAAAAGCGCGAAAAAAAGCGGAATTAATTAAATAAATCGAATAAAATAGAAATAAAAGAATAAAAAAGAGTAAAAGTGAAGAAAGCGGAGAAGAAAGCGCGGACTTGGAAGATTTTGCGTTTGGTTTTGGTGTCGGGATTGGGAAGTTGAATCTTGCGGTCGATCCGCCCCGGCCTTATCAACGCCGGGTCCAAACTTTCGATTCTGTTGGTCGCCAAAATCACTTTTACGTCTCCGCGCGCTTCAAAGCCGTCGAGCTGATTCAACAACTCCAACATCGTCCGCTGAATTTCCTTCTCGCCCCCGCTCGTCGCGTCGTACCTGCAATAATGCATGCATGCATGCATGCATGCATGCACTTGCATGCATGCACTTGCATGCATGCACTTGCATGCATGCAGTTGCATGCATGCAGTTGCATGCAGTTGCAGGCATGCAGTTGCATGCAGTTGCAGGCATGCAGTTGCATGCATGCAAGTGCATGCAAGTGTGCATGCATGCATGCATGCAGTTGCATGTAAGTGTGCATGCATGGAAGTGTGCATGCATGGGAGTGCATGCATGCAAATGCATCTATTTATTTATTTATTTATTTATTTATTTATTTATTTATTTATTTATTTATTTATTTATTTATTTGTTGTTTGTTTGCACCTCTTGGTGCCCACGGCGTCGATCTCGTCTATGAAGACAATGGAAGGGGCGTTTTCTTTGGCGAGTTTGAACATCTCGCGAACCAGTTTGGGCCCATCTCCCAAATACTTTTGAATTAATTCACTTCCAACAACTCTCAAGAAAGTCGCGCTGGTTTCGTTCGCCACGGCCTTCGCCAGCAGAGTTTTCCCTGAAAGTCGCAGCAAAACGCAGCTCCACACGAGCCCTCCTGCTGCTGCTGCTGCTGCTGCTGCTGCTGCTGCTGCTGCTGCTGCTGCTGGGGCGCGCGGGAAGCCCGCAGCAGCGGCACAGAACGAGAACGCGCCGGGATGGCAGCAAGAAGTGCAGCAGCGGAAGCAGCAGCAGCAGCAGCAAGGCAGCAGCAGCAGCAGCAGGAATGGCAGCAGCCACAAACGGCGCAGAAGCAAAAGAAACCACTAAATCCAAAGCCAAAAATAATTAAATGCTGCAAAATAAAAACAGAAGAAAAGAAAGAAAGTTGAGGCAGCAAATAGTGCAGCAGCTGCTGCAGCAGCAAACCAGCTGCGCAAGGCCACCAGCGAAGCTCCCCCGTTTTGCCCAACTGTTTGGCAGCAAAGGGATCCACAGGCAGCCAAAAAGCTCACAAAAAAGAAAAGAAGTTTGCGAAATATTTAATTAATTAATTTATTTGATTTATTTCATCTAAACTGCTCACCTGTGCCTGGCGGCCCGTACAGAATGACGCCTTTGGGCGGCGCTATGCCGATGTCTTCGAAGAATTCCGGGTGAGTCAGCGGGAATTCAACAGCTTCTTTGACTTCCTGGAGGAATTCAAACACTCCCAAATGTGAAAAAGTCCTCATAAATTCAATATTCAAAAGAAATGGCATTCATAAATGTGAAATAGTCCTCATAATTCCAAAGTTCAAATTCATTTAGGTGTGCGTACACCGCAACTCACACCCCAGCATGCGCATCCCACGAAAGCTCTCGGCTGCTGCTGCTGCTTCTCAGATTTAAAAAGTGAAATATGATTTAAAACAAATAAAATTAAATAAAATAAATGAAATAAATAAAAGAAAATAATAAAACAAACAAAAGGAGAACAAAAAACACGAAAAAATGGCGAACTTTCGCCGCTGCCGGTTTGCTTCTTTGCTGCTTCCGCTTGCGACTTTTCGGCTTTTCGCCGCGAAAAAAGAGGCCCCAGCATTAAATTGAAGGCTTTTTAAATTTAAAGTGAAAATAAAGGAAATAAATGCAAAAAAAAAGCAAAAAGTGCCGCAAATTGCAAACATTTCGACAACTTCTGCACCTGGATTTGCTTCTCCAGCCCGCCGATATCCCCGTAGGTTTCCAGCGGCGCCTTCTCCACTTTCATCACCGAAATCAGCGGGTCCACTTCGTCGCTCAAAATGCCCACAATGCTGCTCGTCTGAACAAAAAAAGTGCATTTAAAAAGAACAAAAGTGCAAAAAAAGAAACAAAAAAGCGAACAATTGAAGAAAATGCAAACAAATAAACAAAAACGCGCAAAAAATAAACAAAAATGAGCAAAAAATAAACAAAAATAAACAAAAAATAAACAAAAATAAACAAAAAATAAACAAAAATAAACAAAAATAAAAACAAAAATGCAAAACACTCATATGCAGCCTTGCCGGCCCCTTCACTCTGCTGGAACAGCCGCAGCAAATAAACAGCGGCCAGCCACCCTCCCCACAAGGCGGCAGCAGCAGCAGCAGCAGCAGCAGCAGCAATATCCAGCAGCAGCAGCAGCAGCAGTATCCAGCAGCAGCAGCAGCAGTATCCAGCAGCAGCATCACCATCCAGCACCAGCAGCACCAGCCCAACAGCAGCAGCAGCAGCAGCAGCACAGCAGCAGCACAACACCCGCAGCAGCAGCAGCACAGCAGCAGCAGCAGCAGCAGCAGCAGCAGCAGCAGCACCTTGTTGTGGAGAAGGACGGAGCAGCCGGGTTCGAGGAGGTCTTTGTCGACAAAAGACAAAATGTTGACATAATATTCTGGACCGATGGAAGAACTGACAATGGCGTGTTGGTCGTCTATGAGTTCTTCGAGTGTACCGACACTCAACGGAGAGCCCCGCAGCTCGTCCACACGCGACACTTCCTCCTGAGACGCAGGGTTTAGGGTTTAGGGTTTAGGGTTTAGGGTTTGGGGTTTGCGGTTTGGGGTTTGGGGGGGGTG
>NW_013652430.1:0-5861 GCF_000499385.1 Eimeria necatrix
CTGCCAGGAAGTATGATAGCAATCAGAAATATTGCAGTATCCACAAGCGCGATACCCCCGCAACAGTGGGACGCCCTCCTGTTAGCATGTTCGCACTGCCCGTTTGCTCTATTGCACATTTGTAGCCAATGGTGTTGCTTTGGCAGCTGCACTTCAAAGATTTGATGTTACGTAAACATAACAAATTATATCAAATTAAGGTCAACTACAGAACTTGCGCTACGGAGATTTATAAGTACGTGTCGTTTTGTGTTTTAGTGAGGAGTGCTGAGCCGCAGCAAAAGCGCTGCGACCAATTTGGTTCACAAAGCATCAGAGCTTCGACTGATACGCCCACAGGTTTCTCTAACGATGTGTCTCGGTGTCTCAACTGTGCTTACTGACGTGGGACAAGTTGACTTACCGGACGTCTATTTCGGTAATTCCTCAGCCAACACATGCCATTGTTCAAATGACCCCTTAACCAGTAAAGTATACTACATGGCGGACAGCGGCACGGGCATCTGCACAAATGCTACAATGCAAGAGAGCTGCTTGCGCTTTCCATTGCTTTCACTGCTACATTTCCTGCAACATATCAATCAACATATCAATAAGCTTTCCTGATTCGGAGCTGCTCAACCAAGAGACGGACTGCACTTGGAAAAAGTGCTAGCAACTTTGGGCATTTGCTGAAGGTTGAAGTGCATGATTTGTTGCAGTCTTTTTCTTAGCAATTGGGCGTTCATGGTGTAACAGCTTCTTTATGAAGACGTGAAAATACGTGGTGACATTACTCCTGTGGTGAGACCATCAGGGTGCGTCATTCTAAGCTTGATTATACCGGGTGGCGTTGTCAAAGTCCTTTACATGACGTGACGAGTCCTCTGGGCGCTTCAAACTACTGTCACTTTACAGTGGCTTTCGACCGCCATAAGTACGAATTGGTACCGCTTTTGCGATTAACATAAATTGTGATCATGCTCCGGTCGCCATGGTCCTCGTCAGCAAGCCAAAAATTGTTGCGCGTAAAGGTACTGCGTGAAAGCAGTTTTCATTCATGTACACATGTTTCCTAAAGTGCACAGCCGCGTCACGAGACAACTTAAAACGGTTCCATTCAAACGCTAAAAGGCCATTAATTTCTAGCTGTGGTTATCTTCTTCCGTTCGCTACTTTGCATTATGCAAGCTGCCGAGACTGTGTGAAAAACTCGGCCAGGCACCATCTTGGTAAGTTGGAAACTAAACGCCTTACTACCTTATCAAGCAGCATTCGTCGCACACGTTTTTCAGGTTGCAATTTGAGCAAGTAGGGAGCATCCGTGTCGCTGAAACGCATGACTAGCGTTGTTCAATATGCTAAAGTTCAACTTGCTGCTCATTTAAAAGTACAGCAGACAGAATCAGTGAAAAAATACGCTCGCTGGTGAATAGTTAGTAAATGCGTTTGTATGAGTTTTACAATCACTCTTTCCACTGCAAAACATGACGATACCAAAGCTCATATAGTTATCTAAGAGTTTCAAATGGCAACAGCATGACACGCAATGTTAAGTGGACTTAGTGAACAGATAACACATGTAAAGAAAATGCGAAAAAAACAGCCAGCCGCAACAGGGTCTGTCCGTGAATCGCACGCGCTAGTAAAATATGCAAATATGGAATTGTAAAACGTCGGCGTCAAGCGTCGGTTGCCATTGTATTATGCAGGAGAGAATCACCTTTGGAAAGGGGCACAGGCAGTTGGGTAGACAGTGCTCACACTTCGCACTAAACTTCGCTCTGGCTCACACGAAAGAATCTGCTATTGATGTGTGAAGAGAAGCTGCTTAAATATTCAGCGGCGCAATGCCTGTTAAGAGGATAGCATGGTTCGTAGAATTCACAAAATAAAACTGTGGCAAGTGGAGGGTGATTCTACATATAACTAAACCCAAGAAGCTCGGAAATGCCAGCCATTCACTCATTGTTGCCACCTCTTTTCAAGTCTTGCAGAAGCCACCGACAAATCCTAACTGCCCTTGCCTTTGCTTCGAATATTGACAAGTCTTTTGATGCGATCCTCAGACCCATATGCCGCAAAAGATATCCCAAATACCATCATGCGCATTTCTCAAACAAAATAATCACAGCATCATCATAACCAGCGTTTTCCTTACAGTACACGCAAACAGTATCCAGATGTGCGAAGAGCTTAAGAATGCACACTTTTGTCGCAAAAGCGACGGCGGTTTGCAGGGTATTTTGTATACATTGAAAGAGCCAGAATCACGTAGGCTGATTTTTGAACAGTTTGGCGATTCATCGGGTCTTTGTCTGTACCATTCTGGCGCGTTTTCTCCCAAACATGACGCTCACCTCCTAATCGTTTGCCGAATCGCCCTAAACCGCATTTTCCCCAGCGAATATTGCATTTTGATGGCGGTAGATTTGGACTGCTGGCTCTGCTGGCGGCTTTGCAGCCAGGCGCCGCAGTGACATAACGCCAACAATTTCATGTCTAGAGCTCTTTAACGTTCCTAGAAAATGTGGGGAAGCGTATATCAACGCGAACAGGAAATTTACTGTTAGGCTCCCCGTGGTGGTGGCGAAGCAAATGAAGTTCGCGATGAGTACAGTAACTTCGAAGCCAACGGCAATGCAGACAAGTTTTATATCGCGCTTGCAGCATTCCAAGATACGGCATAAAAGCACCTTAGAACTGATACGAGCATATTCATGATTCATCGTATGGCCTTGTGGGGCTCACGAGCTGGGTGGTATCCAAGCGGGTTGCCGATTGCTCAACTCTGCTGTGTCTCCCTCGAGTGGAAGCTCAGGCTGCATTTTGTTGCCCGCTCTACGTTAGCCAGAGAAAATATTTGTGCAACTGGCCATAAAAGTACTACATGTATAGCTGTGAAGCGAAGCTCATGCCTACGAGGAAGGACAATAGGTTAATGTCGTTTTTCGAGCACGCTGCGCGCTGTAGGCCAGTTCTACAATTCCTATCCCCCAAAAGTGCAACGTTTGTGAAGACGCATTGAGGAAATCTAATATACACAAAAGGTCAAAGAGAACTGACCTCAGCGGCTCTGCCAGTCATTATATCCTCCAACAGTGTTCGCTTCAACCTCACTTCCTGCGTGTGAAGAATACCAAATATCCTTAAGCTTACAAATTATTCAGCAAGTGCCTGACGGCTTGGATAAAGTAAGCGCAGTGTTAGGGTTGATGTCGAGTATACCTGGCCGTGTTTCGTGCTTCGCACTTGCTTTTGCGCGTAGCGCCTCCATCCACCAGCAGGCTCCTAGAAGACCTATAATCCCAAAACGTATCCCGTCTGAAGCACAAAAGGAAGTGCAAACAGCATTGGTCATCACCAGTATTATAATCGGCTGCAATATGGACAGGACTAATCGCAAGTCAGCAGCTGCCAAAATCATGCCCTGCCTACTGCTTCTTTTCACATTTGACGGTAATAACAAAGAATAGGTTCATGCAAGGGATATTTCGAAGCAAGTGTCTGAAGGTGGCTCAACATCAAGCGGTGAATATATCTTGGCGCAAACGAAGGTTTTGCCACAAGTGCTGTCAAAATGCTTGGCTGCTCCTTTGTGCTTTGTGTCGTCGGTAGGCCGGCGCTGGCAACCAACTCTCATCTGCACTGGTCGATAATGTCAGTCAAAAAATATTCTGCCACAGTTTCACAACCAACCAGGGTCTTTCACAGGCAATGCGACTCACCATCTTATTGCACAAAATATTTCAGCAGAATTTGTTCCAGCTCAAGAGTAGATCCGTTGGAGCCAACTGCCGCCAATGCACAATACGACAAAACCAGAAACGGTCGAACAAACTGCCTTACAGTGCGCTTAGCTATGTAGGAGGACTTATCAAGCGTTGGTACGCTTTGGGTGCAGGCAGCGTGATAGAAAGCCTTTGGGTGCTGTAAGCCAGCACGAATTTACATATATTTCCGCAACCCACTAGCAACAGATCGCTCAAGAACACAAACCACAGAAGTGCTACAAGGCCCTTAAGCTGCCAACATCATAATACGCTTGTAGCATTGATATCTGCGCTTCGAATTGAAGACTGCAAAAGCCGAAATTGCTGTGCGCATAACATACAACCTGGTGAACATCGATTCCAGGAAGGACAGAACGTGATTTGTTGATGTGGCAAGCACTCCGCCTCCGTATTTGTTTGCGTCTGTCACACAAAAACACGTGAATTTGCAGAGAAAGGACGAAAGCATTCGCGTGCGAAGGCAAAACTACTGTGTGCCCATTAAGTAGGCGTGTTGCTGAGACGCACTCTCTACAGAATATGAGAACAATTTATGGTGATATATCCAAATCAGAATACCTCCAGCAAGCATGAATTTGTTCAAGGACCTCCTGAAGCTGTAGGCTTCGCGTCAACACCAGACCGCGGGATCTTTCATTGGCGCTGCACGCGTTTTGTCACTCACACTGCGTAGACGCACGGCCTGTTGAAATGACAACTCCCCCCAGCGTGCATTGGTCGTTGATTTCACCAGTGATTTCTCGTAGGTACAGGATAGCATCACGCCTCGAAACTTAGCACGTAGTGACAAACCTAAAGTGTCACAAATTGTGTACTCACTTGGAAGCAAGGGAACAGTCAGCTCAGCATCTAATCTTCACCACCATCACGGATCTGCGATTCGCTTTAAGCAAATTTTGCCCCTGGATAGACGGTCACGACGTTGCAAAGAACGTTGGTGCTCCGGTAAGCATGATATGCTGGTGTCAAAGTACGTTTTGTTGATGCTTTTGCACGTACAAAAGTTGCATTGTAACTCTCTACAGCTATCTAATAATCGTCCACGATGGAGCTTCTCCAATAGTTTCTTCGGGGCTCGTATTGTGATATCGTCAGTGTGTATTGCACACGAGAGTTCAATTATTCCCAGCCACATAGTCGGGCCTATCACGGGTCATCCTGGCAACATAAAGCTCACTTTCTGAAAATATAGCTGAACGAATATCGCGTATTTTATGGAATCACCTGGATCTAACAAAGACGTAGCCACCACAGACATATCGCCTTGGTTTCGCTGCTGTAGTGCAATGACCTAAATATTGCTTAATTGAAGCGCGCTATGGCACACGGGCTTCCAATCGACGCACAAACTGATCCAATTGCATGGGATAAGCATGGACAGATCCCCCCGTCGAACATATTTCCATTTTTTCACAGCTTTATTGACGCGTCAGTTTGGAGAGTCCAGCTAAGGTTTCTTATCTATGCGTTGCAAAAACTTTTGCAAATGAACTCATTAGTTCAATGCTCGGACACTCTGATCAGTGGCCATCAGCAGCTTCTCTGCGAAACACAACAGAAACTAGGGAGAAAGCACCGGGTTGCTAGTTGCACAAAAAGTAACTGTCGAACGTGAAAATGCCAAAACATCAACACGATATGAATCCAAATTAGCTAGCCGTACGTCCTTTTTATTTTCGACCAATTCGTTTTGATGTCTTCAGGCAATAGGTTTTCGACCTGCAAGCGTTTATGCCTGGACCGCTTGCCATAGGTCCAATTGCACGAGATGTTTATGGTGAGTAGCGTAGGACCGTGTTTTTGAATCATCTGGTCTTGCCTGTTTGCAGCTGAAATGCTCTACTACGTTTTGCGCTGGCGATGCTCGTACGTCCTGGATTATGCACAGCACAAATGCCGGTCTTTAGTCTAAACACTGAGAAATTAACCTGAAGCAGCATCCACGTCGTGCCGGCGGAGCGTGCTGATGGGAAATCCCTGTCTTCGTGTTTCCTTTAAGCCAAGACCGAAACATCACTAACGTGGGCCTCGAACCAAACACGCCAAGCTATTTCATCGAGCGGCAGCTCTAGCATTTGTACAGCACTC
>NW_013652431.1:0-5362 GCF_000499385.1 Eimeria necatrix
GGGGGTTGGGGTGGGTTTGGGGGTTGGGGTTTAGGGTTTGGGGTTTAGGGTTTGGGGTTTGGGGTTTAGGGTTTGGGGTTTAGGGTTTGGGGTTTAGGGTTTGGGGGTTGGGGTTTATGGGGTGACTGCAGGGGCTGGGGTCGGGTTTCGCGGGCTTTGGGCGACGGGCTTAGGGTTTAGGGTTTAGGGTTTAGGGTTTAGGGTTTGGGTGCAGCGGCTGCACTTCTACGAATACCCCGCGTTGACGAAAACCCTCGGGAATTTCAAACTCAGTGTTGAAAAAGGGAGTTTTTCAGACTCTGAAATAGTGGTTATGCTGGGCCAGAACGGCACTGGCAAGTCAACCTTCATCAGGTAGGGTTTAGGGTTTAGGGTTTAGGGTTTAGGGTTTAGGGTTTAGGGTTTGGGGTTTAGGGTTTGGGGTTTGGGTTGCGGGTGGGGGCGGCCGGGGCGGCGAGCGAGGGTTTGCAGCCGACGTAAAGGGATCAGGGTCACCGACGAGGGTTTAGGGTTTAGGGTTTAGGGTTTAGGGTTTAGGGTTTAGGGTTTGTGTTGCAGAATGCTCGCTGGCTTGCTGTCGCCAGACAACTCGGAGGCGCTGCCGAGTTTTGCAGTTTCTTACAAACCCCAAATTGTCACTGCCAAGTTCCAGGGCACTGTCAAGTGCGCATTAGGGTTTAGGGTTTAGGGTTTAGGGTTTAGGGTTTAGGGTTTAGGGTTTAGGGTTTGGCGGCGGGAGCGCACGGCTGCGGGGGTGCTGTGCGGATGCTTTGGGCAATAACTGCTGCTGTTGCGCACTGGGTCCAGGGTTTAGGGTTTAGGGTTTAGGGTTTAGGGTTTAGGGTTTAGGGTTTCTTTCAGGGAGTTGTTTTACGCAAAGATTCGCGACGCGTTTAATCACCCTCAGTTCCAGACCGACGTCGTGCGGCCTCTCGACCTGGAACAAGTAAACCCTAAACCCTAAACCCTAAACCCTAATTTGTGGTTTTTCGTGGATTTTGTTCGCGACTGCGCACGGACTTGTGCCGGCGCCGCCGGTGGCTGCGGCCGCAAGCCCCAAACCCTAAACCCTAAAAGAGCGTTTGCAAACCCTCGCAGGTCTAAACCCTAATTTGTGGTTTTTTGTGGATTTTGTTCGCGACTGCGCACGGACTGTGCCGGCGCAGCCGGTGGCTGCGGTCGCAAACCCCAAACCCTAAACCCTAAACCCTAAAAGAGCGTTTGCAAACCCTCGCAGGTCATGGACCAGCCCGTGCAGCTTCTCTCCGGGGGAGAACTTCAAAGAGTGGCTCTTATTGTGGCTTTGGGAAAACCCGCAGACATTTATTTAATTGATGAACCCTCAGCTTACTTGGACTCTGAACAGAGAATTGCAGCCAGCAAAGTCATCAAACGGTCAGGGTTTAGGGTTTAGGGTTTAGGGTTTAGGGTTTGGGGTTGGGGTTTAGGGTTTAGGGTTTAGGGTTTAGGGTTTAGGGTTTGGGGTTGGGGTTTAGGGGGAGGAGGCGCGCGCAGGGGCGGGGGGTTATCAAGAGAGCGCGGACAGGCTCGCGGCGCTCCAGGTTTGAGGGTTTAGGGTTTAGGGTTTAGGGTTTAGGGTTTAGGGTTTGTGGTTTTCAGGTTCATTTTGCATGCAAAGAAGACGGCGTTTGTGGTTGAACACGACTTCATAATGGCGACTTATCTTGCAGACCGAGTCATAGTCTTTGAGGGCGAGCCAGGGCAAGTCCCAAACCCTAAACCCCAAACCCTAAACCCCAAACCCTAAACCCTAAACCCTAGTAGCGCAGCCGTGCTTCTCCCTGCCTGTCCCTTCTGCAGCCTTAGTCGCTCGCCGGGCGCGGCGGCCTAGCCGAGGCCAGCGCCGAGGACTAGGCTGTAGGCTCTAGGGTTTAGGGTTTAGGGTTTAGGGTTTAGGGTTTAGGGTTTGGGGTTTTTCAGGGTTTGCTGCGCGGCGAGCTCGCCGGACAGCCTCGTGAGCGGCATGAACCGCTTTTTGAGGGTTTTGCAAATTACTTTTCGAAGAGACCCTTCGAACTTCAGACCTCGAATTAACAAACTCGACTCTTGCAAAGACAAGGAACAAAAACTCGCGGGCAACTACTTCGTCCTCGACGACAGCTAGCCAGCTAGCTGCTCCTGCTGCGGCTAGCTGCCAGCTAGCTGCTCCTGCTGCTGCTGCTGCGGCTGCTGCGGCGGCTAGCTGCCAGCTAGCTGCTCATGCTGCTGCGGCTGCGGCGGCTAGCTGCCAGCTAGCTGCTCATGCTGCTGCTGCTGCTGCGGCGGCTAGCTGCCAGCTAGCTGCCTAGCTAGCTGCCAGCTAGCTGTCAGCTAGCTGCCTAGCTAGCTGCCTCGCTGGTTAGCTGCTAGCTAGCTAGCTAGCTAGCTAGCTAGCTAGCAGCCAACCTAGCTAGCTAGCTACCTGGCTGCGTTTAGCCAGCTCCTCAGCTAGCTGCATAGCTAGCTGCGTGGCTAGCTCCCAAGCTAGCCAGCTAGCTCCCCAGCTAGCTGCCCGGCTAGCTGCCTAGCTATCTGCCTAGCTAGCTGCGTGGCTAGCTGCATAGCTAGCTGGCTGGCTGGCTGATTAGCTAGCTAATTAACTGCTCGGCTAGCCGGCTGGCTAGCTGGCTAGTGGTCTGGATGGCGAGCTAGATGGATAGCTAGCTGGCTAGCTAGTTTGCTAGCTAGCTAGCTAGCTGGCCGGCTAGCTAGCTAGCTAGCTGGCTAGCTAGCTAGCCAGCGATTCCTTCAGCTCGCCGCCATGAAGTGGAGGCCCCCCTGCGCTGGCCTGTGGGAGAGGGGCCCCGTACGTAGCTTTTCTCTTGAGGGTTTAGGGTTTAGGGTTTAGGGTTTAGCGCTTTGTTAGGGTTTGTGTCCTTCGCCCGCACTCCCCTCTTTGTATTTGCCTGTGGGGCTGCATGCAGTACTTTCTGTCCCTTTTATTTCTTGGGGTTTTGAACTTTAGAACCATTTTAAAGAAGTCCATTTAAAGAGCCCCGACTGACTCCCAAACCCTAAACCCTAAACCCTAAACCCTCGCAGCCAGCCACAGCGCATGCAGCGGGCCCTGCTGCTGGGGTGTACGTACACCTGGACACGCAGCAGCAGGCGGAAAGGGCACTTAAAGAAAGCTGCTGAGAAGTTGAGGTGTACGTACACCGCAGAACCTGGGGTGTACGTACACCTGGACACACTGGGGTGTACGTACACCCGAAGACACTGGGGTGTATGTACACCTGGACACACTGGGGTGTACATACACCTGGAGTTTGTGAGGTGTACGTACACCTCGAGACACTGGGGTGTACGTACACCTCGAGACACTGGGGTGTACGTACACCTGGAGACACTGGGGTGTATGTACACCTGGAGACAGTGGGGTGGGGTGTACGTACACCTCGAGGAACTGAGGTGTATGTACACCTGGAGACAGTGGGGTGTACGTACACCGAGTGCCGCGGCGCGGGTCCCCTGGGAGTTTATGAGGTGTACGTACACCTCAGAAAAGGGCTCGTCGGCTGCAGCATCTGCGGTGTACGTACACCTCAGAAAAGAGCTTGTGGGGTGCAGCATCTGCGGTGTACGTACACCTCAGAAAAGGGCTTGTGGGGCGCAGCATTTGCGGTGCAGTGCGGCGGCGTTGAGGTGTACGTACAGCTGAGGGGGTGGCGGTGTCTGTACAACTGAAAAGCGCTGCAAGTAATTTTTTTTCTGAAATAATTTCTTTTCTAAAATAATTTCTTTTTTAAAATAATTTATTTTTTAAAATAATTTATTTCTCAAATCTTTTTAATTAATTGTTTTTCAACTTTCCGCTTTTTTGAGTTTCTATTAGGGCAGCCACCAGCTGTCTGCGGGCCTGCAGCGAGACTGTGGGGCGTGGGGTGTATGGACAGCTCTTCGCCCTCGAGTTCTCTTCGCCTTCCGCCTTTCCCCCCCAAGTCCTGCTGCTGCTGCTGCTGCTGCTGCTGCTGCTGCTGCTGTTCTTGCTGCTGCTGCTGCTCTTGCTGCTGCGGCTCGGCTGGGCGCGGTTGCTGCAGCGTCTGCGGTTGCTGCTCGCGCCCTGGGCGCCCCGAGTCGCCTCTGCTGCTGCTGCTGTTGCTGCTGCTGCTGCTGCTGTTGCTGCTGCTGCTGCTCGTCTGTTTGTCTGTGGGGTTCTGTCTTTACCTTCAATTCGAAGCTCTCCAGACTGCCGTCCTGTGGCTGCTGCCTGGCTAGCTAGCTGGCCAGCTGTCTGGCTAGCTAGCTGTCTGGCTAGCTGGTTCGCTAGCTGGCTAGCTAGCTGACTAGCTGCTTGGCTAGCTGCTTGGCTAGCTGCTTGGCTAGCTGCTTGGCTGCAGTGTTGGCTAGCTGGCTGGCCGCCTGCCTGGCTGGCCAGCTGGCTAGCTGCCTGACTAGCTAGCTGGCTAGCTGCCTGGCTAGCTAGCTGGCTAGCTGTTGGATTGACTGTTTGGCTTGCCAGTTGGCTAGCCCTTTGGCTGGCTAGCTGGCTAGCTGCTTGACTGGCTAGCTGGCTAGCTGCTTGACTGGCTAGCTGGCTAGCTGCTTGACTGGCTAGCTGGCTAGCTAGCTGGCTAGCTAGCTGGCTAGCTGAGTCCCCCGCGGAATGCTGCGGCGAAGGAACAACATCTTCGAAGCCGGGGGGAGGGCCCACAGAGAGGCCCAAGGAAACTGGAGGCCAGTCTTGCTGCTGCTGCTGCTGCTGCTGCCGCTGCTGCTGCCGCTGCTGCTGCTGCCGCTGCTGCTGCTGCTGCTGCTGCTGCTGGGTTTGTTCGTAGCTGTGGCGGTATGGGTTTCTTTCGCCTCTTGAGCCTACCGGCAAGCGCCCCTGAGTTCCCTCACGACGCTTGTGCTGCTGCTGCTGCTGCTGCTGCTGCTGCAGCTGCTGCAGCTGCTGCAGCTGCTGCAGCTGTTGCTGCCGCTGCTGCTGGCGCTGCTGTTGGCGCGTGCTATCTCTGACGAATCTCTGCTGCTGCTGCTGCTGCTGCTGCTGCTGCGGTTGGGTTTCGGCCTTCTCTCTCCCCGCCGGAGCACCTCCCTGCTGCTGCTGCAGCGGCGCCCGCTGCTGCTGCTGCTGCTGCTGCTGCTGCTGCTGCTGCTGCTGGTTTGGCGGGACTTTGAGGAGGGGCCTCAGGGAAAAAGGCTTCACCATCTTGCCGCAGCTAAGACACTCCTGCTGCACTTCGGGGTAAGAAAAGCCGCTGCGCCATTTGCTGCTGCAGCTGCTGCAGCAGAAGCAGCCAAAAGACCTCTCGCTGCACACCCCCTGCATCAGCACGTTCAGCCGCCGCTCCAGCTGCAGCAGCAGCAGCAGCAGCAGCAGCAGCAGCAGCAGCAGCAGCAGCAGCAGCAGCAGCAGCAG
>NW_013652432.1:0-4835 GCF_000499385.1 Eimeria necatrix
CCCCTGGGGGGGGTGAGGGGTAGGGGGTGGGCGCAAGGAGCTGCTGCTGCTGCTGCTGCTGCTGCTGCTGCTGCAGCAGCTTGGTTTGTTTTTGGAGCTGTTTGGGGTTGCGATGAATGTTTAATTGGCACTTTTGGGTTTTGATTGGAAATGAAATTAATTTCTGTTTGAGGACTTTTAAAGCAGTTTTTTTGTTCTTTCGTTCTATCCTCTCATTTAGGGTTTTCTTTTGCCTTGTGTCGATATAATGCTTTTTAAATGCTTTTGAGTTTATTTTGAATTTGTTTTGAATTTGTTTTGAATTAATGTTGGATTTCTTTTGTTTTGCATTAATTATAGATGAATTTTGGATTACTTCTGAATTAATTTTAAATCAATTTTGAATCAATTTTGAATTAATTTTGAATTAATTTTGAATTAATTTTGAATTAATTAAAGAATAATTGAACTAAATAAAAACAAATTCAAGTAAATAAGTAAAACAAATTCAAAACAAAATAAATTCTTTTGTTTTTGAAATGCAGATAAACCCATTTTGGAGGCGGAAATGCTTGCCCAGGAACTTTCTTATTTCTTGACGCACAAAGTGCGTGGGGCTGCGAGTTGAGTGAGGCCGGGGGCTCAAAACAATAAAATTGGGGGAGGAAAGTGCAATATAAAACGAAATAAAACGAAATAAAATGAATTAAAATGAATTAAAATGAAATAAAATGAATTAAAATGAATTAAAATGAACAAAAATAAACAAAAGGGGGGAAAAAACTGAGCAATGCGAAGAAAGGAGCAGCAGTTGCACCGAGTTACTACAGCGGGTGCTGGGTGGGACCTGCAGCAGCAGGGAAGAGGAAACAGCGGAGAAATGGCATTTATTTTGAATTAATTCAATTTAATTAATTATATTTATTTATTTAAATCCACAAAGTCAGCAGCTCAACGCAAAACAAAGACGAGGCGAGGCTGCAGCCCAGGCGCTCACAGCCACCGGGTGTACGTACACCGCAACCTGCCCATACACCCCGAGGTGTACGTACACCTCAGACATCTGCGGGCCCAACGCCTTTCGCGTTCTTTTGGCAGCCCAAATCATTTAATCTTCTTTCCGACTCCTTGCTGTTCCTTCAGCAGCAGCAGCAGCAGCAGCAGCAGCAGCAGCAGCAGCAGCAAAGACCAAATGCGCTAAGTGGGGGGCCCCACACTAGAGGGTTTAGGGGGCCCCAAATAGAGGAGGCATTAGGGGGTTTAGGGGGCCCCAAGACAAATAAATTAGAGGGTTTAGGGGGCCCCAAGATAAAGAAGTCCGAGGGTTTAGGGGGCCCCCAGTTGAACAAATTAGAGGGTTTAGGGGCCCCCAAGTTCGGGTTTAGGGGCCCCCAAGTTTGGGGTTTAGGGGGCCCCTTAATAAGGGTTTAGGGGTTCAGGGGGCCCCCCATTTGACTGAGAAAATGGGGGGCCCCCCGTAAGGCAAATTGGGGGGCTGGGGGGGCAAAGGCAGCAGCAGAAGTTGCTGCCTGCTTAGTGCTAGCTTGCTGCAGCTAGCTGCACTTAACTGTGGCTAGCTGCAGCTAGCTGCAGCTAGCTGCACTTAGCTGCAACTAGCTACACTTAGCTGCAGCTAGCTGCACTTAGCTGCAGCTAGCTGCAGCTAGCTGCAGTCAGTTGCGCTTAGCAGCTAGCTGCAGCTAGCTGCAATTGACTGCAACTGACTGTGGCTAGCTGCAGCTAGCTGCAATTGACTGCAACTGACTGTGGCTAGCTGCAGCTAGCCACAGCTAGCTGCGGCTAGCCACAGCTAGCTCCAGCTAGCCACAGCTAGCTGCGGCTAGCCACAGCTAGCTCCAGCTAGCTGTGGCTAGCCATAGCTAGCTGCAGCTAGCTGCAAAATAAAGAAAGGCAAATGCATGCACCTACGGACAAGGCCGTGGCTAGCTACAGCTAGCTGTAGCTGTAGCTAGCTGCAGCTAGCTGCGTGTAGCTGTAGCCAGCTGCAGCTAGCTGTGGCTAGCTGTAGCTAGCTGTTACTGCTGCTGCAGCTGCCGCTGCTGCTTTTTCTCCTCTTGTTTTTCTCGTGCTCTTGCAGCTGATTGTGCTGCTGCCTTTTCTCTTGCTGCTGCTGCTGCTGCTGCTGCTGCTGCTGCTGCTGCTGCTTCCGTTGCCTCCCGCGCTGAAGCTGCTTCCCCTGCTGCTGTTGCTGCTGCTGCTCCTGTTGCTACTCCTGCTGCTGCTACTGCCTCTGTCGCTACTCCTGCTGCTGCTGCCGTTGCTGCTTTTGCTGCTGCTGCTTCTGCCTCTGTCGCTACTCCTGCTGCTGCTGCCGTTGCTGCTTTTGCTGCTGCTGCTTCTGCTGCTGCTGCTGTTGCTGCTGCTGCTGCTGCTGCTGCAGTGTCCGACACCCCCAGCCTCTGCAGGGAGAGCAGCAGTTGCCTCTGCTGCCTATTCTCTAAACCCTCGAACTTTTGTGGAAAGTGTTTTAATTTAATTTGTTTTTGTGTCTTTATTTATTATTTTGATTTAATTTATTTTATTTTCTCATTTTTCATTTGCTGCAGCAGATTCTGCTGCGCGTTTTGCACGCACACTTGTTCCCCTCTGCCGCACCAGGGTCAAGGGTTTAGGGTTTAGGGTTTAGGGTTTAGGGTTTAGGGGCTACGCCGCGAAAAGCTAGCCGAAGAGCTGCATCCCGCCAACCCTGCAGCAGCAGCAGCAGCAGCAGCAGCAGCAGCAGCAGCAGCAGCGGGAAGTGATTTGACGGAAGTGTTGACGGAGTTGGACGGCGCCGGCAGCAGCAAGAACTTGCTCCGGGAGCAGCAGCAGCCGTGGCTGTCGCTGCTGCTGCTGCTGCAACAGGTGTTGCAGCAGCAGCAGCAACAGCACTAGCAGCAGCAGCAGCTGCTGCTGCTGCTGCACCTGCACCGACTCGAGTAGCAGCTACACCGGCAGCAGCAGCAGAAGCACCTCCAGTTGTAGCCTCGGCAGCAGGAATAGCAGGAGCAGCAGCAGAAGCGTAGCAGCAGCAGCAGCAGCAGCAACTGCAGCAGCAGCAGCAGCAGCAACCCCAGCAGCAGCAGCAGCAGCAGCGGCAGCAACTGCAGCAGCAGCAGCAGCAGCAAAATGGCGGGTCGTGCGGTGGGGGTTCTCCGGTCCATTGGCCATGAAGTGGGGAGGGCGTACTCAGTAAGCAAACCCTAAACCCTAAACCCTAAACCCTAGCGTGTGTTGCATTTGCATGCAGCTACTTGAGCCTCAATAAGGTCGGACTGAGGGTTTAGGGTTTAGGGTTTAGGGTTTAAGGTTGGGGCTGTGCAGCCCAGGTCCCAGGGTTTAGGGTTTAGGGTTTGTGGTTTTGCGGCTCTCGAAAAAGCCGCTGCCGCGCTCGTAGGCGTGGGGCCCTGGGCTTCAGGGTTTAGGGTTTAGGGTTTAGGGTTTAGGGTTTAGGGTTTGTGGTTTAGGGTTTGGAGGAGTTTCTTCTGGGGCCTGAAGTCCCAGAGGCCCCCGTAAGAGACGCAATTATGGAAGTGGTGGACCAGAGCCCGCAGCAGGCGTTGATGTTCATCAAGTAAACCCTAAACCCTAAACCCTAAACCCTAAATCCTAAGCCCTAAACCCTAAGCCCTAAACCCTAGACTGGGAAGCCCAAACCCTGGACGCTAGAGCCTAAACCCTAGGAGTGCAGGGCCTCAAACCCTAGCGAGTTCCCTGCTCGACAGCAGCCAGTCTCCTGGCTGAGCAACAGATTGGGGTTTAGGGTTTAGGGTTTAGGGTTTAGGGTTTAGGGTTTAGGGTCTAGGGTTTAGGGTTTGTGCGGGTTTAGGGTGGTTATGCTCTTTGGCACTATTTCTGGGATCTGCATTTCCGCGCCCACAATTTTCTACCTTTCTTTTAATTGGAGCAGCTGCGACTGCAACAAACCCTTGCAGTGGTTCGTAAACCCTAAACCCTAAACCCTAAACCCTAAACCCTAAACCCTAACATCCAGTTTGGAAGCCCCAAAGCCTTCGGCCATACGAGTCTTTGCGCAGCCCTGCGCCTTTTCAGATAGATCACGTTGAGGGTTTAGGGTTTAGGGTTTGCCGTTTAGGGGCTTTGGTGCGCGTTGTCGGGGATGGGCTTGAAGGGTTTAGGGTTTAGGGTTTAGGGTTTAGGGTTTAGGGTTTGTGGTTTAGGTGGAATGCAATATTTACAGCTCTCCAGATCCCGCAGCTGCCAGTTCGCTATTTATTTTTTTGCCACCTTTGCACTTGCCGCGGGGGCCGGCGCGAGATAATCGACATGTAAACCCTAAACCCTAAACCCTAAACCCTAAACCCTAAACCCTAGTGTGCGCGGCTATAGGGATTCCGCTGCGGCTGGACTTCTGCGGCTGGGGTTGTCTGTGGCCGCTGGGGCTCCCAGCGCAGGCGTTGCGCCCCAAACCCTAAACCCTAAACCCTAAACCCTAAACCCTTTTTTGGGGTTTGCGGCGTAGGATGGAGCGAATGACCAGCGGCGTGGGATGGGCCTTTTCCAAAACCCTCAGCATTTTGTCTTACGGGTGGTTTATTCTTGGAGTGATTTGGGTTTTTAATGAAGACGATACACCTCTCCGGGGCCCACTGTGGAGACTCACCATTTGCTCGGTCAGCGAGGGTTTAGGGTTTAGGGTTTAGGGTTTAGGGTTTAGGGTTTAGGGTTTAGGGTTAGGTTTAGGGGCTAGGGGTTGGGGTTTATTCTTGGAGTGATTTGGGTTTTTAATGAAGACGATTGTGGAGAGGCCCCGGGACTGTGGAGACTCACCATTTGCTCGGTCAGCGAGGGTTTAGGGTTTAGGGTTTAGGGTTTAGGGTTTAGGGTTTAGGGTT
>NW_013652433.1:0-4997 GCF_000499385.1 Eimeria necatrix
TGAAGACAGAAATGGAAGCTGCCCTGCTTAGAACGCCACTCTGTTTCACGCTGTGTCAGAAGACGCAAGCCCCCTCTTGATTTGACAGACTGTAGGTGTGAAGACAGCTTCCCTGAAGGCCAAAAGCAGTTGCCCACAGGCATTCAACACGGGAAACTGCTCTTGCTGGAGTGCTTTATTACTCTTCACTAACATACCTTTGCCCGTTCATTCCAGATAGTAAGCAACCCTTGGCAGCTTTTGCACTCCAATGAGCAAGCTGAAGGAACTGAAGAAGATTTGATTACATAAATCGTTCAATGTGATGTTGCCAGGTCTGGACAGTTTTATGCACAGCAACGAATCTAGAGTGATGCGCAGATTGTTCTAATCTTTTGCATGATACTAAGGTTGTGAGACTTGGCAATTTTGAGTCGCTCTTTGTCAAAGTTGAACGCAGCACTGTTGATGCCAAGGCCAAATACCTTTTGTTGGGATGCCTTTGTTGAAGCTAGTCTGCAGTTCTTCTCGTAGTATCCCTAGGATACTCAACACTAAGGTAGTATGTGAAAAACAGAATTGTACATTCGTTTCTGTTGCATTTTCGTTTGTGGCTCCTCGGGAAGTGTGTTTCTGCAGCATAATCTCGTTCAGAAACGAATACCTGCGAACGTACTTCTGCTGGCGTACCTTTGGTCCAGTTCCTGCAGCAGTACCAGCATTTTGATGCATCGGGAGCTTTGCATTTTCAAAGAAAGCTCAATATGTTCATGTGCATCAAATTGGGAATCGATGGATCACTGGAACAGACTTATTTCGCTGGATCGTGAGCTTGAGTAAGTCACGCCACTCCTCTTTGATGCTATCTGATGTAAAGTAATCGCCAAGTGTATGAACAACAGGTAGTACGAGCTGTGTCACGACGTGACTATGCCCTACACTGCTTGGGAAAGCAATGTTTGCAAGCTAAAACTAAGCCTCATTGTCAGCGTAGGCGTACAACCTTTCTTGCTGGACTGTTGGGAGGGACTTGAGTTTCCTCTTTGCTCACCAGAGGAATCATCAGCTTCTTGTGCTCGTTGAGTAGGCTATATATATTGGTTGTACTCTTTGGTATTCAAGAGCCTACGCCTCCTTAGGTAGCTCACCACTCTGATTTTTTCAGGTGACTCGTGGCAGTTTATATAACAATAGTTTTACTTTAAAGCATCTTTCGTGTTCTTCTTTAGTGTCTCGCTGGCATTAATGTGGCTACCAGAACCAGTGGTCTGTCGAACGTTGGCGTCAGATATTGGAAAGCTATGTTTTTGCCTTCGGCAGAGCGAGTTCATCAAGAACAGCCTTTGTAAATATGAGCTTGTGAGGAAAAGCAATTAGGATGCGCATAATATTGGTGGGCTGTCGGCGTGATTCACTACAATGCTGAACATCATAAATGACTTTCAGCGCTTGCTTTATGATGCTATTGACAACGGCATTGCCTCCTTTTCGTTGGCGTAATTCTAGCGGTGCGTAGTGAGCCAAGATGTTCTGATTCGCAAATCTGCTTTGGTAGCTTTGGTGCTGCTGAGAGCAAATTCAGCAGCACTGTCCGTGGAACAACAGACAGCAAGAATAGATTGGCACTTTTGCATATGTAAAATGCAGGATGTGTACTGAATCACGCCGACCGCCCAAAAATGTTATGCATTAGTGAGTCACGCCGACAGCGCAACAATGTTATTCGCATCCTAATTGCTTTTCCTCACATCTCTCGCTCATGGAGTATAACTTTGAACCTTGTCGGAGGGATTTGATCCGCAAGTGCGAGCAGTGAACTGTAGCTCATAGCCAACGTGAAAATGGCTATTTAGGCTAAGGCTTTCTACATCCGGTAGTCGAACTGGTTTGTTACGACAGTGTGTATGTTCAGCATTGTAGTGAGTCACGCCGACAGCGCAACAATGTTATGCGCATCTTAATTGCTCTCCCTCACATCGCTCGCTCTTTGTAAAACTCTGAATCTTGCCGGATGGATTTCATTCGGTAGTGCGTGCAGTGAATTTTAGCTCATATCCGGACGTCAAGCTGAGTTGTCATGACCAACTGTATGCCAGGAAGCCAGAGCGCATGGAGAGCTGATACCTCTCTCTTCAGCAGCGTGACCACAAAACGGATAATTTGCAACCTCCCGTTATCTGCGCGGTAGATTGTGAGCGTCCCTAGCCGGGAAAAACCAGTTCGGCGCATTGCTATTCGATGAACCTTAAAGACGTTCCTTGTATCAAGAGAGCACATTTGGGGATCAACACTCTCGAAACTACCGCAGAAGATTAGCGAGCGCTTAGCATCCACACAAAACATATTTGGCGAATGCTTTACAGCACAGTAACCTGCCGTCAACGCCGCGCAGTGTATCCGCTGCGAAATTGCGCTGCTTGCGTGTCTCAAAAACTTTGTCATTGGTGCTGCAAAATTTAAGCATTAGAGGCATGATATAATTAAATCCTATGACGGTTATGAGATTGTAAGTTACGGCTTCGCCTATGGGGAAATTTTTCGAACTATACACATACAGGACGGTTGGCGTTGCCAAACGTCTCCCATGGAAGTTCCGTTGCTACTGCGAAGCACTAAAGTTAGCACGTTAACAATCGATCGCAAGAAATTTTCAAGCAGATGACAAGCCTGCTTGAAAAATGTTTCATAGGCAGCCTAGTTGTACCTGGCGCTTCGAAAATCATAATGAAAGCTTCCAGCCAAAGCAGGTTATAAAGGCGGTGGGTTTTTATTGTTGTTAGATTGACTAAGTTGCAGACAATAACCGCGTTTTCAAGGTGGCACTATAGAAAATTTCATTTAGACCACAATGGTGGAGTAGCCATTTTACTATGCTGCGCCACCTAGATGGTATAAGCCCATCGCTGATGCAGCATGTCAACACGTCCATGATGTTTTAATTTGGCATTTGATAGCTACATTTCAATGCTTATGCTTATGGAGCCAGAAAATGAACGAGAGCTTACTGCTTGCTTCTCTGTGTGCAGTGATTCACTGGGAGAATCTTCCGTCGTTCAAAGGCATATTAGGAGGAACGAT
Source organism: Eimeria necatrix (assembly GCF_000499385.1). NCBI lineage: Eukaryota > Apicomplexa > Conoidasida > Eucoccidiorida > Eimeriidae > Eimeria > Eimeria necatrix. The sequence goes on from NW_013652433.1 coordinate 3,058, forward strand.
GCAGACGAGTGGCGTTTAGCAAGCCTCACTCTCCTGAAAGGATTGCTATGGAGATGGCGCACTTGTAATTGTTGCTTTTTTCCGCGTTTCCAGAAGAGAAGATACAGAAGTGTATGCAATACTTCACACGGCATGCCTCAGGGACATGGTGGTGACGGCACAGGATATCTCGTCTCCAGGCACACACTGCATGAATCTCATAAAATGCGCTCTGATTTTTAAACGATCTGGTATTAAACAAACTGCGGGCATAAAAGATGATAGCGGTCAGGTCGGGTTTACACGCAATTGTGTGGATTCGTCATGGAATTAAATGCTTGGCCCATGCGGGACAAATGTAAGCTTCTGCGTTTCTGCCCCTTTCTCCCTGATGCAAATTCTCACGCACGCAGAAGCTGCGGTTTATCCAGATTGTGCGTTCAATACGTGAAAGGCTAGAGTATGAGAACGGGCATTGCATGCGCTGGCAGTGAGTTTTGCGTTTCAATGGTCCTTTATCATACAGCGTCTTGCGGTGCGCGGTAGATATGCCGTGATCTCGCTTCGATGATGGGATATATTTGTGCCTGTGGAAAGTTCTTAATTAGGCTCCACGTTCTCCTGAAAGCTTCTCATGTCAAAACATTGGGGGGTGCGCCACGTAGCATGCTTGCACCCCATGAATTAATCTTATCCAAATGAAATACTACATCGCTAAAGGCAGTACGACCGCTCTTGGCTTTCTTGGCTGGTTTGCAAAGAAGCCGGACAATGAGAGCGGCTCACCAAATAATGGCGTTGCATGCGACATTTGAGGTGCAATTTGTTTTTTCAGTACGAGAAGTCAAAACTCATCTCACTGTGGAATTTTGTAGATCCAATTAATTGCCATGAAATAGTACCGTTGGTAATTGTGATGATAGTCGCTTCGGCAATGGGAAGCAAGCCGGACGCAGGAGACGTTGCTTCTCACGTGAAGCGAGGAAGGTGCTAGGTCGGTGGTGTTCAGTATTCTTGCCGCTCATTACTTAACAAAAAACATTTTCTCATAGTAACGACAGCCTTTTGGGAAACGAACTGTTTCAAACAATAGGGGAAGCTATTTCTTATCCGCCACATCTTGCAAAGTGCATGTGAGGACGTTCAAGCTAACCATGTATCCGCATTAAGTGACAATGGTAATTTCACATGGTATAATTCTTTTTTTTTGTTTACGCACTTGGACTTCAAGACGAAGAACGGGAGATCTGGCTATTGGAATGGCATCGTTACATTTGCACGTACTTGGTGGGAAGGCTGAAGCCTCTGGTTCATGTAAAGCACCGTAGCTTCAACACACTGGGCTTTCACTGACAGTACATGCGTGCCACTGTATCCATTTTCCCAGAAATGTTGTTTTCGTATGATTACTCTGGCTAGCCATTCGCTGAATAGAGCTGCATACGGGGGATTGGATTAGGATTGGATAAAATACGGTGGATTAGTGATTCAAGCACTCGGTACCTAGTAAGTTTAGAAACATCCGGCAGCTTTGCATTAAGCACTTTCCATATGGTCCACAGTGGCTGAATTAGTGCTCGTCAGAGAAAGACCACAACATGCGACCAAAATCAAAGGTGCGATGCGATGTGATGTGATTCTTGGGTGCAACGCATACAGTTACTAATACATGATACGTGCTCCTGGACTATCATCTTTAGATTTTTTGGGCAGCATCCTGCTGCATCTTCTTGACAATGAGCTTTTGTGTGCAGAGCATGACGCCAGGAAATAGCTGGAAGAAAAGCGCTAGACTCTCTAATTTCTTTTTGCATGGCCCTTTTACATTTACTTGACCAGAAAAGGCACCGCAAAATAATTTTATGCCTCTTAACCTGTTTGTTTTGAATCTTTAGAACTTGAAATCAAAAGTATATCAAAAGTATATCAGTCCCATAGTCTTGCGAAATAGATTCCCTGTT